>NW_007249792.1:82360-122160 GCF_000164805.1 Carlito syrichta | reverse complement strand
AAAAAAAAAAAAAAAATAAGTGGACTATTTACAAGTGTGAGCTACCCACCTTCAGGCCCAAACAGATAAGAAGAAGGAGAATTTAACAGAACCCAGAAGGAGATTCACTGTAGAGAGGGTTACCTTGAAAGGAGAGGCAATTTTGCAGGGAAGGAGCTGGGAGAATAAATAGCCTTTCCTCCTCTCCCTCTGATAGTCTGCTAAGGGGTCCTCATCGGCAAAATCCAGTTGGAAGAAGAGCGTGCTGATGTAGTCCATGCAGGTCAGCCTCCAGATAGAAAGTGAGGCAGAGAGGATGGCATAGATCTCAGAGAAGCAGAAGACATCCAACACATAGAGAATTCCATAAAATCATTTGTTATGCACATGTTCTTGGCATCCAACTCAGCTGACATTCAGAGAACTGAGTGACACAGTTGTAATTAAATCCTTTCTACTATCTTAACTTATTTATATGAAAAAGATTTTCTCCGTCTGAGCCCTGTCTCATTTAAGCAATAAATGAGATTCACCCAAAGGTATATGAGCTGAGTGTCAAACATTGGTCTGTTCATTTCAGATGTGTTTCCAAAATGTGATTAGAATTATCAAATGTGTAATATATTTATGAGGCTTAAATCAGTGATGAGTCATAATAATTGTAATTACGATTTAATCCAGGGGTAATTTTCCAACAGCAAGAGTGTATAGTCAAATAATTAAAACTTAATTTATATATATCTGGAGAGAGATTATGCAGTAATTAATAAAAGACTAGAGCATAAAGATATATTTTATTAGAATAAAATTATATAGAGGAAGATAAACATATAAGTTCAAGGAAAAAAGAAACAATGCAAAATTTCTCACTTTTCTGAATTTTCCCCACATATGTATTTTTGTAAATGGATGGAGATGGGCATTAAATTACTATGGTAGGTGAGATATCAGCGAAAATGGCAGAGAACGGAATTCTCAAAGTCTGCCCCTTCACAAAAGCAAGGAATAAATAAACCAGCAAAATTGTCAGAACCAACTTTTTCAGAACCCCGGAATTTAATTAAAAGCTTACACCAACCAGGGGAACGCCTAATCAGGAAAAAGCAGCCAAAGCTCAGCAAATAGTCCAGCAATTCCACTCCTGGGTCTGGACCCAGGAGAACTGATAACATATGTCCACATGAAAATCTGTACACAAACATTCATAGCAGCATTAACAATAAATAAAAGCAAAAACAATGCTTCGTCAAATGACAAATGAATAAACAACATTGGGTACACTATCAATTAATATTATTCAGTCATAGAAAGGAAGTGATGATACATGCTAGAGCAGGGATGATTCTCGAAGACATTATACTAAGTGAAAAAAACCAGTCCCAAAAAACTATATATTGGATAATTCCATCTATATGAAGTGTCCAGAATAAGTGAATCCATATAGACAGAAAGCAGATTAATGGTTGCCAGAAGATGGGGAACAGGGAGTGACTTTAATAGGTCTGGGGTTTCCTCTGGGATGATGAAAATGTTTGGAGCTGAGGTGATGGTTATACAATATTGTGAATGCACTAAAAGCCACTGAACTGTACACTTTAAAATGGTTTAAATGGTAAATTTCATGTTACGCAAATTTTATCTCAATAAAAAAATACTATGGTATTCAGATTCCATTAGCACTACATTAACACTATGATAAAATTTCATTTGAAAATTCAGTATTTTCAATATTCTTGAAATTACCATTTTTGTCACCATTTAAACCAGAATGAAAAAAAGTTTAGATACTACTTTTAAAATGTGTGTCACATGTTGGGGGGTAGGTTGGGTCAAATGAAACTGCTGATATTTGGACATTTTTCGCCTGCAAAATGTCTCACTTTTCTGAATTTCCCCCACATATGTATTTTTGTAAATGGATGGAGATGGGTATTAAATTACTATGGTAGGTGAAATATCAGTAAAAATGGCAGAGCATGGAATTCCCAAAGTCTGCCCCTCCACAAAAGCAATGAATAAATAAACTGGCTAAATAAACCACAAAAGCAATGAATAAATAAGCTGGCAAAATATCTTATATGATTCAATCTAATCGCTTTTCGATTTTTCTAGAAGATACATGAACAAACAAGTTTAAAGACTGCTGACACAGAAGATTTGATAAAGAAGGTAAATTTAGCATCTGCTAAGCGGGGGGTAGCTTTGGGTGAGAAGGAACCTTCCAAGGGGGTGTATGTCAGGAGAGGCAGCATGCCAGAGCTGCAATCCTGGCTGGGCAGCTAGGCTTCCAGTACTTTCCCACTTGCTTGCTACGGAGGTTCAGCTTCCTGGCCTGTGAAGTGGAGATAAAACTAGTACTTGACTGCATAGGGTGATTCTGAGGACGAAACCACCCAATAGAGGGAGCTTAAACAATACTGTGTTAGTATGTGCTGTGTCGGCCGTCGATTGATACAAGCAGTCCTCATAACCAACAAGCACCAGCTCTTGGTGTCATAAAACAATAAGCATCTGTATCACGGGAGACCGAAGTTTACCTCACATTATGTTTATCTGTTCTGATGAAATTACCTGCAGGATGGGTTGGTAAAGACATGGGTTTATTAACACTTACAAGAGGAACTGAGGGTGATGGTTGGTACAAAGCTCTCCACACCCTAATTGATGTGGGAAGAGTTTATAGACTCCCAGCTGGTCAAGGCAGCAAGACACAAACAGCAGCATCACATGCAAAGAAGCAGACACAACGATGTGCTCTCTTGGTAACTGCCTTGAGCACGCGGGTGTGTGTAGACCCAAGGGCATTCCGATAGGGCACAGTTGTCCTTGGCCAAGGGTCATCCTCCTGATTAGAGAACGGTCCTCAGCAGGGGAGGGGAGGAGGCATTTGTCCTGCGCTGATCCCATGAAATCTCTCTCTCACGCTATGCCTGGGGATTGATTAGACCTGCCTCGGGCTGCAGGCTGGGTCCATGTCTGCTCTGAGAGTCTCTGGTCCTCCAGTTAGCCAAGGCATGTTCTTTTCATGGAAAAGGGCATGAACACAAGAAGGTGCTAATCTCCTTCTCTGAAATAAAGTTTTTCCTTAAGTTTTTCATTTTTTTAATACGTTTTTCTAAACGCTCGTGTTTTTATTGGAATTCCAATAGAGAATACATTCTTATTCATGAAAAAATTCCTTGATCGTAACCAGATTCAGGTTTTAGTCAAAAGCACTGGCTGGTACGCCCCAGTCTTTGAAACTGTCTGCTTTCCATCTGCACCAGGGAAGCTACGTGAATCCCACACAACACAGATAAAGAGAAATGGAGAAATTGCATTTCCTTGGATTCCAAATCCATTTTGATAATAATTTTCTCCTCCCTTCTTTTTGCAAGCCAATTTTTGTGTACTGCCTGAGCAATTTTGTAGCACTTACTAAAGATAAATAATTTGGAAGACACATAACACATGCTAGCTGAGAGAAGGAAGTTTCTTGCTGGGGAGGTGAGGCAGAAAGATTCAAGGGGAACTTACATTTCTTTCCATACTTTGGCCTGTATGCTTTGTTATCAGAAACGAACAATCATTTTACCTTCTTCGGTTTTCTGGTGAGTAAACAAGGAAAGATTGCTTTGAGAAAGATACTTAATGGGAAAAGTTGAAGTATTACACCCTTGCAGATAACTCAAGTATATAAGCCAGGGGAATAATTTATCAATTCTTCCCTCCTGAACAGTCTGTTTAACTTGTGAGATTTGATAATAAAATAAATAAAATCAACACGTTTCTTTCCATCTAGTACTGCTGTAAATTGTGTGCGAAGTTATTTCATGTGTCTGGCCAGGCTGAAAACACCTTGAGATCAAGCCTTTTCTACTAATGTGTAAGGTGGAAGAGTCCTTCTGGTCACAAAGCAAGAGAGAAGTACATAATGTGGCTTTCAAACACTAATGCTTATTTCTGGGAAGAAAATTCTAACTGGCAATGACTGAGTGTGAATACTATCCACTTGGTTTTGTTGACAGCTGTTCTTCCTAATTGGGGTTTAAATGTCTTATACGTGGTTCTGTTTCTTTTGAGTGGGGGAGCTGTCTGTCGCCCAGCCCCTGAGATGGAAGGTGTAATGTCACAGGAAGCCCCAGCTACCCTTTTTCCCTCTGAAATTCTAAAAGAAATGATGATGTCTTTGGATCTCATGTTTGACTTCTCAGCCTTAAGAAATGTGTATGTAAGACACTCTCTCAACATCTTTCATGACATGAGAAAATACTATTTCTAAGTGAAAAAAATGGAATACAAACTGTTTAAATAGTATAACTCCCCTTGATCTAGAAATAAATACGGTTATTTGGAAGAAAATACACCTAGATATTAATGGGGGCTTAGAATAATTATTCCCCCTCATGTATTATCTTGTATTTATGAACTATTTAGACCATATGACTTTCATAACATTAAAAGTTCCTAAAAATTATGACATAGCTTCTTCTCCCCCTCCATTCTTGAAATATGCTGGAAAAACCCATTTAATACATTAAAAACAAGCTACAAAAGGGACTTTTCTAGGTCTCCCCCAATTTCTCTCTTCTGACATCTTTTTTTTTTTCTTTGTTCTCTCCTTAGAGAGATCTCAGTTAAAGCTGATTGTTACCATGTAAACACCTCGGCCCTGGTATCAGGTTTTGCCTTGACCTATAGTTCTTGTGCTACAACACGGACTGCCTGCCAGGAACTCTGTATGGACACCTGGTAAGTATACACAATATACCCCCAAACAAACTCATGACTTGTCCTCCTGGGCCTGCTATCCTACTGCTTTCCCTGTTTCTGTTAATAACACTATTCTCTTGGCCATTAAGAAATCTCACTGCTATCCATCATCTTTCACTTGCAAACAACTGCTATCATATTCTCTTAGTAGTGTTGCTCACACTTCATTGTTCCTGCATTTCCACTGGCAGTAACCTAGTTACGTATAGCTCTCACTTGGAATGACAGCACTGCACTTGCCAAACACTTCACATGTATTCACTTAATCATCACAGCAGCCCTGTAAGGTAGGTATTTTTTTTTCCTGATATATATATTTCATTTTAAAGATGTGGGATACGATTCAGGAATAGGTATACAGTGGATATTGCACAAGTAAAGTTTGGGCCTCCCTTTGGTCCCCGCTTTGTTTGGTTTGAGATTGATGTTGTGTCCTCACCTTTCTCTCCCCTGTATCCTGCTACTGCCAATCCCTTTCTTATAGTATTATGGTCAATGTGTAGGGTCCGCTTATGAATGAGAACATGCGGCACTCTTCTTATCCTCCCTGTTTTAGGGTAACTTACCCCAGCTCACAAAGTCGACAAGCAGAGCTGGGATCTGAACCCAGACATTCTAGTATCAGAGACTGTATGCATAACTCTGCCACACAGCCTCCTGGTTCAGTAATGGCAAAAATGACTTCACTTTAATTTTTGCTACAACCCTCTAAAAGTATATTATCCCTATTTTAGAGATTTGAAAACCAAGGTTTAAAGAGTTTGATAACAGAAACACCTCATGAGCTAAGTCGGCCCGCTCACTCACCTGTCTCTATCAGATGAATCTTCTAAATGCACCTTTCTGATTATTCCTTAAACAAGAAGCAAGCAAGCAAGCAAAAAAAAAAAGCAACGTCCCTCATGGTCCAGGCTGCTTCGTTGGACATTCAGGGGCACCCTCCAGACACCTGTGCCTTTTCCAGCTTTATCTGCCACTTTCCCCTCCAGCTGGGCAGGTCTCCAGCGCACACCTGGCTACACCTCAGATCCTGTCTCTACTCATGCGAGTCCAAGCCTCTATTTTCACACCTCACTACCCACCCAATTGCCATGCATATACTTTCCTTTGCCAAGGTTCATCTGGAATGTTCGCTAAACAGGGAGGACTTCTCTGCCAGATAGACCCTGGAAAGAGAAAAATCATTTAGTTTTTTCCAAAGTGGGAAAACAAGGCTTCTTGCTTTCTCTCCTGCGATGGTGTCCCATGGTGAATGTCATCCATTCAACAATGTATATATAAAGTAATCATAGTAAAAAAGATTGATGTGAGTGAGCAGAGTAGAAGCAAGAGACAGACTGAATGTCTTTGTGTTATTAACCCTGAGAATGATGGCTTGGAGGGTGCCAGCTTCGAGACCTCTTGAGCACAGATGGCTCTTTTGCACGGGTCTTCTGCTGTGAGCTGCAGCAGAGGTTTTCATCTGTTCTTCCTCTCCTCCTTCTTCTCCTCCACTTCCTCCTTCTTCTATCCCTTTTTCTCAGACCCTTTTGTTGAAGAAAGTCTTACCAGAAGGCTCGATGTTAATGACGGATTAAAACAGAGCTGCTCTGCTGTGGGCGAGGTAGGGAGACCGATGCCATCTTCCCTGGCTGCTCCCTTGCGAGTCCCCTCCCTGCACCCGAGGAATTCTGCAGAGACCAACTTCCAAGCCTGCGTGGGCGGTGTGTGTGTGTTTGGGTCCACACCCTGCTTGGCAATGGGATAGAGAAGGTGATTCCAACATACTCACCGCCCCCTTTTTTTCTAAATTCCATGCTTTTATATTCCGGGCTTGCTGGAACTTAGATTGAATTGTAACCCAAGAAAGACTTGATGGGCTGCTTTCATATGATGAGGATTCTGGGAGATATACAAAGCAGTTGTGAGGTCAAGACTGTCCCCTTCCTGAGACTCCAGAATCCTAGATTTTTCAGTTCTGAGGTCTTGCTTGGAATTCAGTTTGTCTATTTGCCTCCTAGACAACCTCTGCTTGGAGGTCCTACTCTTGACCTCAACTCAACATATCTAAACCTGAAACAAACCAAGTAAACCAAGTCATTTGTGACATCCACATCAGAGTTGTCTGGTGAAAGAGAAGCACCACGGAGGAGCGGTGGCAGACAGTGAGGATCATCAAAGTGACAAAAATACCTGGGGACAGGCCAGGTGCAGTGGCTCATACCTGTATTCCCAGCACATTGGCAGGCCAAAGCAGGAGGATTGCTTGAGCCCGGGAGTTTGAGACCAGTCTAGGCATCATAGCAAGATTCTGCCTCTGCAAAAAAATTTAAAAATTAGTGAGGCCTGGTGGGGCGCGCCGGTAGTTATTCTGGAGGCTGAGATGGGAGGATCGCTTGAACCCAGGAGATAGTTTGAGGCTACAGTGAGCCATGGGCATGCCACTGCAATCCAGCCTAGGTGACAGCCTGAAACCTGGACTCAACAACAACAAAAATGGGGACAGCCAAGAGCTGTCCACCATGCATAAGGAGATGTGTCCCAGAATGACCATGTACCTACGACCTTGACAATCTCTGTTCTCGCCCTCTTGTTCACATTCCTATGTTGATGTAACTGCAGACTTGAAAATATGTATTTTATATATAAATGGCTTTTAACTGCAAGCCAATAACTACATCTACAATTCAGCCACATAAAATCTGTTCTAAAAATGGAAAGAAAAACGAACCCAATGGACATCCTAAAAGAAGGCACACTATACACGAAACCTTATTTATTATAAGTCCTGGGTGATGATTGGTATTTTCAAGGGTAATTGTGAACCCACCTTATATGCTTACTTTACAAACAGACCCTTGCATACACTGAGTTCATTGTATTTGATTTTGCCAGAGAGAGAAAACCCAGGATTGCAGGGCGGCAGACTGTGGCTTAATGCAATGCAGAACTCCTAATGAGAGCATTGTCTACAGTGAGACTGGAGGTCCAGGAGGCAGTGTGCTTTCTTTCGCAATGCAGACACCAGCTGGGGTGCAGTACTGCATTCGGAGGGAGGCTGGATGGAAAGCCCTTCAAAGTCCTTCCAGCAGAACGTTTTATGAGCATACAAATGTAAGTCACTCGGAGGTCAGGGAGGCGAGAAACTAAAAGTAGAAGGAGTTTTGGCAGAGGGGTCCTCCTGATGGAGGAGGTTGTCAGTGATTGCTTGAAGGGCTGCGAGGTTTGGGAAAAGGGGCGGGGAACAAACGTCGTTCCGGGCAGGGAAGAAACTTGATGTCAGAGGTGCCAAGAGGCTGTAGCGGAGAGCAAAGAGGGCAGCCAGTGCTGGTGGAGAAAAAGGAGATACCACAGAAAGAACTCCTGGGAAAAGTGGGAGTGGAACCATGTTTAATGCAGTGGTGAGCTTAGCACAAACCTGGTAGCTGTTCATACATTATCTGAGAAACCTGACAGTTGCCTGAGGCCATGTGAACAAGGGAGCAGCTCTGAAGGGCACAGAGGTGGAAGAACGGCATGCAGGTTACATCATCTTCCCCAGTGCCGAGGAACCAGGATATCTTGAGTGCAGGGGGTGGCTTCTGACAGGGGATCCCAGTGGAATCAAGGCAGACACCTTCTCGTAGTTGTCCCTCGTCCTGTCCTTGTCTAGATGGAGATGAAGGGGCGGCAAGGAGAATCTGTAAACATCCTATTAAAGCCAGAGCATGACATTTTAAGCACTTTCTTTTCACCACAGTGGTGAAAACAGACTTATAAAGATCTTTTGTTAGTGAGCAAATAAGAACAGATCAAGGATTGAGGAGGCGAGCCAGACATGGAATTGTTTTCAAAACACCTTCAAGGGATTCTCTGTTTTGTGACTCTACCAGGATAACTACAATTTTAAGTACAATTATTATATAGCTTAGAGAAAGCTCAAGGAAGATGGCGGTGGAGCCAGTCGAACTGCGTGAGTCTCTGTGTGAGTGAGTGAGTGAGTGTATGAATGAATTTGCATGCATGTGTAAGTGGGTGTATGAGGGCCGACTGAATGAGAACTCGAGAACAGTGGCCAGGGTTCTCCTGGTGAAGCAACTGGTGCCACAGCTGCTCTGCCTGGACCCTAGCACTCTCCGGGGCACAGAAGCTGAGCGCCATTTTTTAAAAATCAGCAAAGCCCTTCCCAGGAAGAAGCTGCCAGAAGCAACTGCCAGCTCCAGGTTCTGCACCACCACTACAGCACCAGGCTGGACACTGGCAGTGAGGGCCGCAGAGGCAGTGCAGCAAGGGAGCCAGAGGCAGAGTCCTACTGGAGAAGATGAACCAGGCAGCCCACCACCATCTTGAAAACGGAGCGGAGAAGTGCTCTGGTGTGCTCACCATGGAGCAACAGACCGGCTTTCTGTGACTGGTGGGTTAGCTACTCTGGGTTGATTGTGACCCAGAAGGAATATCCCAAAAGCACACACTTCAGAGGGACGGGATGAGAGCAGAGTCTCAAGCACCCCCACCCCCCCACCCTGACCCAGCCATGGGACAAAGGGTGCAACCAGAAAAGAACAAGAGATCAGCAGTGAGTCCTGGGCTGACCCAACCCCTTCCTCCTCGGTAATCCTCTGCATGTCAGACCCACACAGCTGGAGCACAGTGGAGAGGGATGGACCCAGGTGGTGCCTGGAATGGCTGCTGTGATAGGAGGGACTCCACACTGGGATAAGCCTGGTTCGGGTGCCCACCGCCAGCACCTGGGGAGTAGACAACCCTCCATCTCCCCACTGAAGGGGACCCCCTGACCATACAAGACTAGAGGGGAGGATGGATGCCCTGCCCACCCCCACCACTCCCTCCTCCCCTCATGGGCCATGCGCTGGGGAGATTGTAGATGACCCTGCAGCCCTGTAGACGAGGGCAGGTGGACTTATCTGTGAGCAGCTGAGAGGAATAATTATATAACCTGCCACAGGAAGGTGCTTCATGCCCAGAAATTTTTTAAAATGTTTCTTTTCTTTCTTTCTTCTTTCATTTTTTGCTCATCTCTCTCTTCTTCCCTGATCAGGGCCTCTGAATTGGTTCTATTTTAAAACAAGGCTAGGGGTGGGAAGCCTTGTTATCCCTTGTAGTTTTGAGAGTCAAATGAGGTGGAGGGTGGGGAGCTAGGATTTAGAAACTACCTGCATGCGCACGTGCGCATGCGTCTGGGTGTGTGTGTGTGTGTGTGTGTGTGTGTATTCATTTTGGGGGTTTTTTTTGTTCTTCTTTTGTTTTGGTTTAGTGTGTGTGTGAATGTATCTGTGAGGGTTAGATTTGCATCCTCTCCCTTTTGTCTTTTTTAGTTTATTTTTTGCTCTTGTTTGCCTGTTTTTATTTTATTTTTTTGTTCATTCTATTTTATTCCACCTTTCTCTGTTCTCCTCATTGTTGTTACTTTATCTTGGACTCGGGAGGGGGCACAAACACATACCCGTTGCATTATCATATAGGGTGGTTGGGGGGAATGGGTCTCAGGGAGCCCATCACCCAGTCATTGAACACTGTGACATGCAAGTAGTTTCTGAGTCCTAGTTCCCCACCCTCCACCTTATTTGACTCTCAGAACTACAAGGGATAACAAGGCTTCCCACCCCCAGCCTTGTTTTAAAATAGAACCAATTCAGAGGCCCTGATCAGGGAAGAACAGAGAGATGAGCAAACAACAGAAGTGGAAGCCCCTTCCACTATCACCGAATAACAGAGTTAAAGAGAAAAGAAAGAGGTTTGTCACAAATGAGGGGGAAAAAAATCAAGGGAAGAACACAAGTACCAAAGAGTATACCAAAAAGACGATGCCTAAAAAATCAGACCTCTGAGCCCAAACAATGAAAATCACCAATGACTGGCCCCAGAATACAACAGAGATTAGGGAATGAATGGAAAGAGTGAATAAGACTAAAGAAAGATAAGATGCAACACTGAAAGAATTTGTAACAGAGATTTTGGACATAAAAAATACCAAGACGACAAGCACAGAAACCTGAATTAACCAAGCAGAAGAAAGCATCTCAGAGCTTGAAGACCAAAACATGGAATTAGTCTGATCTTTTAAAAACAGAAGAAAAAAAAAACAACTCAGAAAGAAAGAACAAAGCCTCCAAGAGATATGTGATTATATCACAAGGTTGAACTTACACCTAACTGGTATCCCAGAAGCAGAAAGGGAAATGGAGAATACCCTGGAACAAGTATTTCAGGAGGTTACCCAAGAAATCTTTCCTTAGCTCAGCAGTAATGTGACCATCCAAACACAAGAGATTCAGAGAACCTCCACAAGATATCAAATGAGAAGACTAGCCCCTAGAAATATAGTAATTCACCTATTCAAGGTAGGTATAAAAGAAAAAAAATTATAAAGGAAGTGAGAGAAAAAAGTCAGACTACCTACCAGGGAAGATCATTCAAAATAGCAGCAGACGTACTAGCAGAAGCACTACAAACTTGAAGGGACTGGAGTCCAATTTTCACAGTCCTCAAAGAAAAACAATTTCAACCAAGATTTTCCTATCCAGTCAAGCTCAGCTTTATCAGCGATGGAGAATTAAAATCCTTCCCAGACAGCCAATCCCTAAAAGATTATGCTGCTCCCAGACCAACTGTACAGGAGAGGCTCCAGAAGGTATTTAGCACAGAAGAAAAAAAAAGAAAGAAAAACAAACAAAAACCATGCACTTCCCAAGTTGCAGGAAGACATAGAATCAACAAAGCTTACATTGTGACTTCAAAATTGAAAATACACACACATGTCAACCCAAAAGTTAAAAGAAAACAAAACAACCTTATAAGAGCCTCATGACAGGGATAAACCCTCCCATTTCAATAATTGGCCTGAACACAAATGAACTAAATGCAACACTGAAAACATAGAATGGCAAAGTAGATAAAAAAGCATGACCCAAAATATGCTGCCTTCAGGAAACACATCTCACTACAAAGGACACCTACAGACTTAAAGTTAGAGAACGGAAAATAAACTTTCAGGTGAACAAAAACAACAAAAAAAAAATGCAGGAGTCACGATTTTAATATCAGAAAAAACAACCTTCAAGTTATCAAAAATTTTAAAAGATACGGAAGGACACAACATAATGATAAAAGATTCAATTCATCAATAAGAACTGTCCATCCCAAACATAACTGCAAAGGAGCAGTAGGTTTTATAAAGCAACTACTAAATAAACTAAAAAAAGATATTGACTCTAACACTGTGATTACTGAGGACTTAAGTACCCCACTAACAACCCTAGATAGATCATTGGGGAAAAAAATCAACAAGGAGATCTAGAACCTCAGCTTGACAATTGACCAAATGGACTTAGTAGATACCTAAAGAATTCTCCACCCAACAACCATGGAATATACATTCTACTCATCACCACATGGAATATATTCTACGATTGACCACATCCTCAGCAATAAACAAGCATAAACAAATGTCATAAGATCAAAATACTGCAACACAACTTCTCAGACCACAGTGGAAAAAATTAAATATCACCAACAAAATACCCCCCAAACATACAAAGATATGGACACTAAACAGTATGATGCTGAACAACTCCTGGGTCAACACAGAAATCAAAACAGAAATTAAAAGACTGCTGAAAACAAAGGAAAATGAAGATACATCTTATCAAATCCTAGGATGCTATGGATTCCAGTGCTAAGAGGGGAATTTATAGTTCTACACACACATCAAGAAAATGGAAAGATCACAAGTTAACAGCCTAAAAAAATCACCTAAGGAGGCAAGACCACCAAAACCCTAACTTCCGCAAAAAAATCCAGATCACCATAGTAAAAACCCAAATACAAGACATAGAAGACAAAAATATCATAGAAAAAATCAACAAAACAAAAAGCTGGTTCTTTGGAAAGATAAACAAGATTGATAGACCCCTAGTCAGACTTACTAAGATAAAGAGAGAAAAATTCCAAGTAAACACAATTAGAGATGCAAGACATCAAGTAACAACTGACCCTGAAGAAACACAAAAGATTTCCAGCGATTACCATGCACACCTGTATGGAAACAAACTCAAAAACCTAAATGAAATGGAGAACTTTCTGACATCACACAACCACCCAAGGTTGAAACAAGAAGAAATTGAGACCCTAAATAGACCAGTAACAACCCAGGAAATTGACTTCATCATAAGAAAAATACCCACAAAAAAAAAAAAAACAGCCCTGGAGAAGATGGCTTTCCAGCAGAAAAACATAAAAGGAGGAGCTACAAAACATACAAAGAAGAGCTGTATCAATCCTATTGAAAGTATTCCAGGCAATCAAGAAAGATGGAACTCTTTCCAAATCATTTTATGAAGCTAATATCACACTGATACCCAAACTGGGTAAAGATCCAACAAAGAAAGAGAACTACAGGTCAATATCCTTGATGAACATCGATGCAAAAATTCTCAACAAGATTCTAGCAAATTTGATCCAACAACACATCTCAAAAATTATCCACCATGGCCAAGTAGGTGTCATCCCTGGGATGCAGGACTGGTTTAACATTTGCAAGACCATAAATGTAAATCAATATATCAACACATGTGAAAACAAGAACCACATGATTATATCATTAGATACGGAAAAGGCTTTCAACAAAACCCAGCATCCCTTCCTGATAAAACCCCTTGAACACTTAGGCATAGAGGGAACACACCTCAAAACAGTAAGAGTATGGTAAACCCACAGCCAACATATTGTTAAACAGACAGAAAATGGAAGCGTTTCCCCCCGAAAACCAGAAAAAGACAAGGCTACCCACTCTCACCTCTCCAGTTCAACATAATGTTGGAAGTCTTAGCTCTAGCAATCAGAGAAGAGAAGGAAATCAGAAGTATCCAAATAGGAAAAGAGGAAATTAAGTTATCCCTTTGTGGATGATATGATTCTACTCCTTGAAAATCCAAGAGAATCTGTCAAAAACCTCTTGCACTGATAAAGGACTTTGCAAAGTCTCAGGGTACACAATCAATGTGTAAAAGACAGTCACATTTTTATACACAAACAACAAACAGGCAGAGAGCCAAATAAAAAGCACAACCCCATTTACAATAGTCACACATACACACATACACACACACACACACACACACACACACACACACACACACACACACACAAAGAAAAGAAATACCTTGACATCTTCCTAACCAGAGAAGTGAAAGACCTTTATAATGCAAACTAGAAAATACTGCTCAAAGAAATCAAGGTAAAAAAAAAAAAGAAATCAAAGAAGACACAAACAAGTGGGAAAAGATTCCATGTATATGTATTGGAAGAATCAACATTGTCAAGACATCCATCCTACCAAAGGCAATCTACAGATTCAATGCAATACCCATTAAATTGCCAACATCCTTCTTCTCAGACCTGGAAACAATACAGAAATTCATATGGAAACATAAATGACCAAGAATAGCCAAAACAATCCTCAACAACAAAAAAACAAAGCAAAAAGTATCACACTTCTGGACTTTAAACTTTATTAGAAGGCTACAATAACCCAAACAGCCTAGTATTGGTACAAAAATAGGAATATAGATCAATGGAACAGGATACAGGTTCTAGAAGCAAAACTCCAATTTCTCTATCATTTCATCTTCGACAAAGCCCCCACCAGCAACCACTGGGAAGGGGAGAAACTATTCAGTCAATGGTGCTGGGAAAACTGGCTGACCACATGCAGAAGATTGAAACAGGACCCCTACCTATTACGTACACAAAAATCAACTCTAAATGAATCAAAGACCTAGATGTAAAACCTCAAACTATAAGAATCTTAGAAAATGCAGGAGACACCCTTACAGAAATTGGAATAGGCAACCATTTCCTAATCAAAACCCCAAAAGCCCATGCCATAGGAGATAAGATAGACAAGTGGGATCTCATCAAACTGACAAGCTTCTGCAAAGCAAAAAAAAAAAAAAAAAAAATCAAGAGAACAGAGAGACACCCACAGAATGGGAAAAAAATATTTGCCAACTGCATATCTGACAAAGGCCTAACATCCAAGATCTATAAGGTACTCAAACATGTCAAAAGGAAAAAAAACAAATAGCCCTATTAAAAAGTAGGCCAAAAATATGAATAGACAGTTCTCAAAAGAAGACACACAAACAGCTAACAGATACATGAAAAAATGCTCAGCCTCACTAGTCAGCAAAGAAATGCAAATTAAAACCACACTGAGATACCACCTAACTCCAGTCACGATGGCCATCATCATTAACTCAAAAAACAGCAGATGCTGGAGAGGATGCAGAGAAAAGGGAACACTTTTATACTGTTGGTGGGAGTGTAAACCAGTACAAGCTCTGTGGAAAACAGTGTGGTGATTTCTAAAAGATCTAATAATCAACCTTCTATACAACCCCACAATTCCTTTTCTGGGAACATACCTAGAGGAACTCAAATAATTCTACAAAACAGATACCCATGTGTGCATGTTTATTCACAATAGCAAAAACTATTCACAATAGTAAAAACATGGAACCAACCATGTTTGCTGCCCATCAAAAGTAGACTGGATAAAAAAATGTAGTATGTATACATAATGGAATATTATGCAGCCATAAAGAAGGACAAAATATGGACTTTGCAACAACTTGGATGGATTTTAGAGTTGATCATACTCAGTGACCTATCACAGAAACAAGGAACTGAATACCGTGTGCTCTCACTCATAAGTGGACCCTGAACATTTACCATAATATTACAAAAAAAGGGATTGGCAGCAGTGGAACACTGCTAGGGGAGGGGGACACATAACATCAATAAGCGTACCTGGTCCCAAATCAGGCAAAGTGAGGATCAATGGGAAGCCCAACTTCACCTGTACAATGACCACTTATGTACCTAATCCTAATCTGTACCCCATGTGTTTAAAAGAAAATGAAGTATTAAGAAGTTTTTGAGAAGTAAAATAACTTAAAAAAAATAAAATAGATAAAAATAAATAAATAATATGGCTTATGTTATATGTGTAAATCATAACACCACAAAACTCTTGTAGGACAGTGTGCGGCTTGGAGTGACAGTTCATTCTCTGTAGTATATACACTGCTAAAGACCAGTCTCTGACGTCACTGACCCTACCTGCACCCAAGGGATAGAGCGATACTTACTGCAGCAGGTGGCCAAGGAAGTCTGGTGGTGCCATGAGCAACCCAAAGCTCTGAGGGTTCTCTGTAGTTTGCATGTTTCCATGTCTTGGCATTATCAGGCATCAACTGCATAAGTCTGTATTTTCATTTTATTCCTTATATATGCCGTGAGAAGGGGGGGGTAAGCAAAAAATATATTTTAAAAATTGGGAGTGGAACAAATTATGTTTCCATCAATCTGTAGTCTTGTAATAAAGAGACCTCAGATCCTGAAACACAGTCGTCCTACAGCAGGTGAGATCCCAAACAAACTTTTACTGCCATCCAGTCGTCTAGGTGTAAGGACAGTGCTGGTTGTGAGTGCAGAGGACTAATCACAAAACTCACCGTTTGGGTAACGAGACCCCTGGTAGAATAAAATAACAGCATAATACACTCATTCTGAAAAATAGACAAAAGACATTTGGTTGGCAATACTCCATGCTGTTTCTATCACATTACCTCCCATTAGAGACACAGATCACAACCTCAGATCACACCCATTTATAATGGGCTTATTTCAAATAAATTTCCCAAGACATTGAAATTTTTCCCTTTCTTTTTAAAAATATTTATACAGGTAGGATTTGAGGGGATGAGGGAGAAGGGGACACTTAAAGCAAAGGGAATGGTCTGAGTAAAGACAATATATTCACATATGAGGGAAGTCACAGCGGAAATAGCCAGGCGAGGGCAGACTGTTTCCCAGGGAGAGGACAGTGGAAGGCTGAGGAGGAATCTTTTGGTGGCAACTCATATACAGCGGTGGTGTGTTGGGTCGTAGAGTGGTGGGGCAGAAGCCAAAGAGATGGGAGGAGGACAAGGTGACACAGCTCACAGGTGAGCCATTATGAAGACCAAGGAAAGAACTGAATTGCTACCGAGTGCGTGTCAGGGAGCCATCCACAAAACCACCCCACTTCTGACACCATTTACAAGTTCAACAGTCCCAAGGACTACCCTCGGTTTCAGGAATTCACTGCAGGCTGGTATACCCATGTTTGTGGTTTATCACAGTGAAAGGATGCAGATAAAATCAGCCAAGGGAAGCGACATGGAGCAGAATCCAGGGATGTTTCCCAAACAGAGCTAATGGTTCTCTTCCAGTGGAGTGTGGACAGTGCTTCCCTTTCCGGTGACATTGGGAAGCCACACACACAAAGTGCTGCCAACCGAGGAAGCTCACCCAAGCCTTGACGTTCAGTCCTTATCTGTGCTCAGTCACACACACCCGGATGGCCACCCCTGTGTCTGGCCTCAGTCTTCAGCCCCACCCAAAATCATGACTTGATGGTTGGTGGTGGCCTGTCTCTCAGGTAAACACAGACACTCTGATCAGGCATGACATTCCAAAGGGTTAGAATAAGTACCTCCCAGAGACCAAGGGAAAAGTCAGACTTCTCTTTGGGTAAGGGTGATTTTTTTACTATACACTGAGGTAATGCATTTTGTACTCCATTTGTGCCCTCTTTTCTTCCCCCTTTCATTTCTGTCCCATCTTTCATCCATGCCCAAAATATTTTAAGGGACCAGTCTATGCCCAAAAGACCATCTTCTCAGCCACTGCCACCATGACTGGGCTCTAAGAAGTGAGAACTGGGTCGGGGCATCTCTTCTTCCTCAATTTGACAAACGCCATAGAGTGTACTGAGAAGATCTCTTGATGCCAGGTTCCTAAAGAATGTTAACCGCAAGGACAATTCATTTCCTCCGCTTGGAAAAACACAACAAGACAAGTCACCTCGGAAGCCAACTGCTAAAATTCTGATTTCCATGTTGACACAGGGATGGCCCTTTCTGCTAGGGATGGAGCATGTTAAAGACTTATTCTGAGTCATAGATTCTCAAATACAAGGTTTCTAAAAAATACTAAATTACCATGAGGAAAGTGACTGTGTGACGTGGGTAAGGCTGTCTTAAAGCCTTAGAATATGTCCTTTAAAGCTCTCCAGGTGGCTTTTTTTTTTTTACTTGAGATCCCTTCTTTGCCACCCTGTTTCCATCCACAAATGCTCAGCCAGAGAAAGCCTTCTCAGATAACAAGAAAGTGATTTATTCCTGAAGATTTTGCCAACTTGAGTGTTCTGTCTTCCTTAATCCTCTTTAGAGATTTCTGTAAGGGTGGCTTGCCTTAAAAACGTGTTTTCATTCTTTCGAAAAATCAGATTGGACTCAGCTTTGGGCTTCTGCCTACATTATAAATGCAAAAGGGCTTTATGTGCAAATGCATTGCTTTCTACACACACACTTGTCTAAACCATGAGACACGAAAATAAATGGACTTGAATCGATTAAAAAAAATCATTATTTACAAAGGGAAGCCATGTCAAACAGGTTCCTACCTCCCCACACCTGCTTTTTGATCTTTGGTCTGAAAATCCTCTTGAATTAAGTGTTTTGCTTTCAGCCTGCTCATCTCAGAATTGTGGGATGAAATAAATAGGGAAAGTAAAAAGTAATAATTTAAAATGATGCCATTGGTATCGAGTGTGGTCATGCATGGTACCTCTTACTTATGCTGAACTGTAATTTGAAATACTTCATATCCTTTATGTTAAAAACTAACCAAAGGTTCTCTCCTACATTTTCAAAAGTCACTATTATATTTCACATTGTCATTAACATTGATTAAGCTCCATACTAGTGTTCTGCCTTATATATTTAATTAAATGTTTTATAGTTTCTATTTGTACCCTAAGGCGGTTCTAACATGAAGGGGCAGATTTTATAAATGGAAAAAAAGAAAAAAAAAACCAACACATAAGAAGAATGATGTATTCCCTGCTGCACAGAACATTTAAAAGCCAAAACTCCTGCCTCAAAATGTTTCCAGGCTAAGTAAAACCCTAAGAAAAATTAAATGCTTTTAAAATGTCAAGAGTAAGTTGAGTTCCCTTTATTTGGTTTGATTTTTGATTTGTTTGATGTATTCATGAAACCTGACGTCCTTAAAATGAGCCAATTTTTGCTGAAAAGAAAGTATGAAGGTTTATTACATGGTTATTTATCATCATTAAAAAACTGCAGATAAGGTAAGGGCCCCAAATAGGGGGCTGGTTGCGTGATTATGAAGCATCCATACCATGTGGTCCATAAAAGTCAGGTTGTCAAACACTATTTAATGACACAGAAAAATGTTTACTGTATGTCAGATAAAACAAATCAGATTATAATGTAGTATACACAGAATACTCCTTATTTTATTTTTTTAAAAGTATGCAGAATATGAATAAATAATATATGTGGATATGCATGGAAAACATTGAAAGGCTATTTATACCAGGTTAATAGTGGCTCTCTTTACATGAATTAGACGTGGCATGGAAGATCATAAATCATTAATTATTAGAGTTGAAGGGACTTTAAGATGATCTGATTCAGCTGCTCATTAACTCACCAGATAACTCACTTCATTTAGAGATGGATCCAAATACTTGAGAATTTTTTTCTTCAGTGGAACTGTGCCTGCCTCCCTGTGACTTCCTCTAGCTGACCCCATGTCTGCCCTCCAGAGAAGTGGAGGAATAAATCCAGGTCCTTAAACGTGACTGCTTCGGCAATTTAGAAACTACTCCTGACTCTTCCTAAACCTTCAGGGTGACATCCCTAGTTGATTCGGTCTTTCTTTGTGGTTTCCTGACTCCTCCCCTGGCCCGGCAACACTGAGCTGGAGGTCCCTGCGTTGTCTGCGCCCCTTGAAAACAAGTCCTCCAGAGTAGACCCTGTGCTTCAGGTGTGCTTGGGCCTGCCAGAATCCGGCAACTCTGCCTGCTTCTTTGATCTCTGCAGCAAAAGCTTCCATCCACATCAATGTTAAGTCCACTTTCAGGGAGTTTCTACATAAGCAACCAATTTGAATTAATTCTTTGGATCCAAAGCAGGATCTACACAGCCATAACAATTTGTGACGCTTTTGGTCTCTATACTAATCCTTACAGAGTGCTATCTTGCTTTTCCCCACATCTAAATCTATCAAGTTCATCTAAATCTTGATTCTGTCCAGCAGTATATTACCTCTTTCAGCGTTTCTCTTCTCATATTGGTTAGTAAGCCTCCTCTGTCTTCACCCATCACTGGAAACCATTTTAAGGGCAAGAGTAGGAAGTCGGTTTATAGTCCCTGATGTCGCAAACTTGTTTTTCTACAGAGGACTTTTGCATCGGATGCCCTGCTCACTTCCCACAGTTCTGGAGACAGCAGGACAAGCGTCCTTGAGGGGGCACCCACCTAGGAAGGCACTTGGCCCTGAACTTCTTGTGCTCAAGTTGTCCTGCTTTGTCCACCACCAGGCACAGTAAAGAGAACGTGAAGGCCAAAAATGGAAGACAAAAATCAAAGACAGCGGGGTTGCCCAGAAGGAAGAAGGCATCGCAAAAGAATAAAGTCCCCGGTGTCAATTTGGGTTTATACACCACTGACAAACTCCCAGCTTTATAGACTCCTATCTATAAAGAGAGCAAAGGGTTGGCTCTCTGCCTAGTTACCCCTGTAAATGTCTGGCCCATTTATTTGGACCATGGCTTCCAGAAAAGCCCTGGATGGGGGAACAAAGCTCCTGAGAGAACTGGTCAGCTGTGTCAGAGACCCTGATGGTCATTCACACAGAGCGTTCTCCCCAGAGCTCAGGTTCCACAGGTACAAGGTGAGGGAGTTTAACTCAACTTGGTGACATCTAAGTCTTCTTCAGTTCAACACTGTTAATCTAAGGATAAGCTGATGCACTCCCGAGGGGGTGGCTTACACGTTTTCCTTGTTATGCTCTTCAAAATAATCCACGGAACATGGATTTAATATTTCCAGAGCTTCTCTCTTGCTCAACAATCCTTTCACTTCTCTCAAATCAAGTCCCTGCTTTGCCCACACTACTCAGGCAGGGCTTTACCTCTCCCCAGGGTTCCTTCCTTCCTGGGAAAATGGCTGCGGTCCAACCCAATGGCTAAGAGCAGAGGCGTGGATGCCTTGGAGGCCCTGTGTTGGCATTCTACTTAGCTCTGCGTTCTACTTACTGCCAAGTGACCCAGCCTGTCTCCTAATTTCTTGGTTTTTTGAGTTGGAGTCCCACTCTGTGACCCAGGCTGGAGTGCAGTGGCATGCTCACAGCCACCACAGCCTCTGCCTACTGGGCTCAGGCGATCCTTCTGCCTCAGCCTTCCAAGTAACTGGAACTACAGGCATGCGCCACCACACCTGGCTAATTTTTGGATTTATTGTAGAGAAGAGGTCTCACCAAGTTGCCCAGGCTGGTCTCGAACCCGTGGGCTCAGGCAATCCTCTCACCTTGGCCTTCCAAAGTGCTGGGATTATAGGTGTGAGCCACTGTGCCCAGCTCCGAATGTCTTAAAGTCCCAGTTTACTCATACAGAATGTGGATGATGTTTCTAAAAGCACTGTTGTGATGTGGTGGTGGATACACAGAAGGTAGAATAAATTCAAGAGATATCTGGGAAACTTAATACATACGGCATTTAGTATGGGATAGGAGGAGGGCTAGGAAAAAAAAAGATGAAACCAAAGGGGAAAAGGAATTCAATAATGTTCAATAGAGCAGAGCGATTAGTCAAGAAAAGGACAGGGAATACCCTTGCTTTTTTTCCTGACTTTTATGAGCTGTTCTTACTCAGGCTGGGGCTCTTAGTCCTGCTTCTCAGCAGGATTCCCCAGTGATCTAGCTGGGGTAGAGCCCTATATCATCCTTTTACCGTGCCAGCTAATCTCATGGCATCAGTGATCACAGCTGTCTCATATGCCCAAAAACTACACATTTGAGTCTGACTTTTCCTGAAATCCCAATGCCAATTTCCAGTCACCTCCTCAGTGTCTCGACTTGGAGGTCCATGGATGCCTCTCTCCAGCACAACTGAAATCATCACCCTCTCCCGACTCATCCTTTCCCCTTTGTTTTCTAGTCTGTGGGTGATGATGTTAACCTTCTAGCTGGATACTTTGCTGTCACCTTGGCATCCTTACTGATGAATTCACTTGGTCACCAGATATTACTGGGCACCTAAAATCTGTCTTGAACTGATGTCTGTGAGCTGGGGTATGGGGGTGACTTAGAGTTCCTTCCCATAAGAACTTCATTCTAGTGAAGGACTCCAAATTGTACCATATAACTGCAACGATTTAAAATAAATGATGTGAAGAGCATTGAGGAAGGCCAGAGTGATTGCTTTCCACATTCAGTCGGCTGCTAAGGCCTCTCCCTTCACCTGTAGCGTCCTGGCATTTAAGCTCACTCCTCTATTCCCACACCGTCCATATGCTGCCTTCAGTGCCCCTCGCTGGACAAGTGGCAATGGTGTCTTTGCTTAACCCAACGCATTTTTTCAAAAATACATACTGAGCCCTTACCGCATGCCAGGCACTAGACTTGATATGGATCCCAGAACGAACTCCAGAAAAACTGCCATCTAGAGAGTGAGGGAGCCAAGATCCAAACCACTTCAATGTAAAACAAAAGGGACGGATTCCAGACTTGATTATCCTCAACCAGCCGTGGAAATTCACAAGATGGGGGCGGGGGAGTTCTGAAGAGGCCTCAGTGGAGTCGGGGGTGCTCCAAACTCAAAAGGATGGGTGGAACTACTCGGTTCGGGTTCTGGGAGGCACGTGCACTCCAGGTGGAAGGCAATGAATGAGTGAAAGGGAATACAGAGAAGCACAAACATTCGGATGACTGTGAGTGCTGCCACTTGCTGGGAGTTTAGGTTATTGACAGAGAAAGCCGAGGCCAGAAAGGCAGACCAGGGTGATTCTGCGAAGAACCTAGAAGGCTGATCTGAGGGATTTATACTGAATTCACTGGGTAAAAGTCACGTTTTCTCTCATCTTTAGCACATGCATAACCTTTTCATTAGCTTATTTGTTTGTTTATAAAATTCTTGTGTGATAACTACCTTCTGCTAACCTAAAATGTTGGTAACTTAGTAAGAAGTTATTGTACAAAAGCATGCATGTTAGAATAGTACCTTATGATATGAAAGCTAACCAACACTCCTGGTAGATAGTGGTACAAATGTATTTACATCCACAAAATTATATTCTGAGTTTTGGAAAATTTGAGGGTTCCCATTACTTTGAAATCAGATGAAGATTGCATTGAGCCAATTTACAAATTTGTTTCTGTTAACTTTAGATAATGAAAAAAGAAAAATGTTTCCCTTTGGCATTTATCAACATTTAACAAATTGGCAGAGTCTAAGATACACAACAAATATGAAGACAAAATTTTAGTAGAAAATCTCCAGACCTTAATGAATGTCTGAATGAAAAGATCATAAACATAGTTTCATCCAAATATATGTAAGTAATTACCTATCTCTAGAATGAGACATCAGTTTCCAAAGAAGTGGTAATTTGTGTTTCTAAACAAAAAAGACTGAATGACTTAATTTAAATTTTGCATCAAGTTACCAAAGGAAATTCCCATTTGAACTGGTTTATTTCAAAAGCAAATAAACCAGCTGATGTTTCCAAATACAAAATAAGTATTGTGTCAATGACTTGGCATTACAGCCAACATTCTGGTTTAGCTTCTGAGTTATCCTATACGTGGACAGTCTTTTCAAAGTACAGAACTGGCGATGGGTCCAGTTCTACCTTCATACCACAGTATATGAGAAGATTCGAAACCCAGTAAGACTTCAAACTTGGCCAACTTTGCCAAGGAAACCTGCAGAAAGGTTTCAGAATCAATAGTGCCCTCTAAAGGAAATCCATGCGAGGTACACTCAGTAGCCAGGTTTAATTCAGCATTTATTCTGCCAACATGTTACTCACTTGTCCTTCACAACCTGGACTCAAAATTGCAGAAAGAATGCAGGCCAGCCCGGGTCACAGGACGGCAAGTAGGGTCTACACCGACTCTGGACTGGCTGTTAGATCAACTGCGTTCTGCTCACCGTAAACTCTGTCCCCCTTCTGACTGAAAAGTTCCTGGGAAAGGAAAAGGTGAGGATTTCCGAGGAGAGGTAGACCTCCTGGATTCTGAGAAATGGGCAGTCCAGAAAAGACTCCAAGCAGATGTCTTGGGAAAATGTGCCACAGTGAAGGAACAGTGTGCACAATCGCATGCTGAGAAAGCCTTATCAGCTTTTGCCCAGGGCAATCACTGAAAACGTGTGTATTGGGAAGACAGCCAAATCAGCTGAATTGGAAGAGGACGGGCCGTGCAGTCTGGCTGAAACATACAAGGATAAAAAGAAAAAAGTTATACCAAACATGTATACATTTCTATTTGCCTGTCTAATCGTGTGGTTTACTCTTACATTTTTCCCTCTGTCCGTTTTTCATTATAAACAGAGAACCATCCACAGATTGCTTGATAATGTTGCAAGACATTGTGGGGAGAATCTTCTATTATTATTACTGATGAGGAGTAAGGTAAGACTTAGAGATTACTATCTGCCTTCGAGACATTAAAAAGCCAGTAACACAGATGTCTATTAATCCCAGAAAGAAATGCCGAAAGCCGTATTATTGCAATGAGATGGTTGGGAATGACCAATATTTCATTTCTTCTGTTATAAAACTATACGTATAGAGCATTGTTAAGACATTTTCTCCAGAGTTCTCGTCCAGCTTTATCGGAAACATAGACCACAGGTTAGGCTGGCTCATAGCACACATACCTGTAAAATGCGGAGCAATTGACCCTGCGCATTTGAATATATAACTGCACCTGAGCCTTGCAGGAGCCTGGTGAGGCTGGTGGGAAAGCCACAATTATAACAGCAGAGCAAGAAGAAAAAAAAATCTCGCGGAGCATGAGTCACATTATGTGGGAAAGTGAATCTTCCAGTATCCATTTTTCTTGATTGGAATATTTAAACACTTGAAGATATACTAGGTTAACTATTAACGGACGTTAAAAAAAAAAATCTGCTAAGATGACACTACACCATCGACCACAGCCAGCAAAGCTGCTCCCCGGCTTTTGGGCCAATCTGGGTCAAATGGCACGTGTCAGCAGAGATGGCCATGGTCAGCAGGGCAAGGTGGCAGCTCAGCACTATTTTATTTAGATGTGACATGCTAGTCGGAGGGAATCTGAGAATTGAGGCAAAGAGAGTTGTCCCTAGCAGGTTCCTCGAAGTTCAAGTTGGGCCACCAGGTCGGAAGGGGCATAGGAGAGGCTGCAGGCAGCTGGCATGGTTCTCCACCTCATCACACCCACTCCCCAGCCTCCCAGGGTGTGTGTGGAACTGCCCAGGCAAGAGCTCAAAGGGCTTTACATGTTCATGTAGGTTTTCCTTCCAAATGGCTGTTAGAAAATACAGATCCCTGGCAGTATAGACTCCTTCAAATCTCTAGAACAGGTGAGAATGCCACTCCTGCCTCCTGTGATTTTTCTTTTCCACTCACAGGTTACTTTAAAGTAAGTGCCCCAATGGAATATTATGCAGCCATAAAGGACAAACGTGTGGACTTCGCAGCAACTTGGATGGATTTAGAGTCTCTCATACTCAGCGATCTCTCACAGAAACAAAGAACAGAGCACCACATGTTCTCACTCATAAGCGGACCCTGAACATTGACCATAATACTGTAAGAAAGGAATGGCAGTAGCAGGATCCTGCCGGGGAGAGGGTGGGGGGCACATAGCATCCATAATACCAGGTACCTGGTCTCAAACCAGGCAAAGTGGGAACCAAAGGGAGGCCCAAACTTTGCCTGTACGATGACCACTTGTATACCTAATCCTGAATTGTACCCCATGTCTTTAAAATTAAAAAAAGATTAAAAATAAAAATAAATAAAGTAGGTGTCCAAGGTGAGATTCTTCCAAGAGTGTGTAGCACCCCTGCTAACTGAGCAGACACCGCAGAGTTCCTAAGGTCTGACTGCCTGTCTTTCAGAAAAGAAATGGGCAGCGTTCTCTCAGCGTTTTCAGAATTCTCTTCTGGAGCCCTTGCTCTACTCAGAAGAAACAGCTCTTGAGGAAGGGTGCCTTGTGGGGGCTTCTGAACAAATGAGCAGGAACGTTTCTGGCCAGGACAACACACAGCCCGGGCACAACTGAGCGCCCAAGAGGCTCTCTGCTTGTGTGCCTTTGGGCCTGAGGACAGGCTGCTGCGTCCCTGTTGACACCCAGAACTGGCGTGCATCACTGTCACATCCTAGCTCCACTTGTCCTGTGAGTCATGATTATGACACTGCACTGTGTGGTCACACACAGCCTGGACAACAATTCCACACAGCAGGCAGGACAAGCACTATCATTCCCACTGTGCTGAGAAGGGAAATCAGGGAGACACCGGTGACTGGGCCTGAAGACACTGCCACTCACCACCCCCGGCTCCTGCACCTTAGGCCAAGGCTCTTTGCCATGCGTCCACTTCCCTCCTGGCCCTGCATCACATCATGTGTCAACAAGGCAATCTGATAAAAAAAAACAAATGCCCTCGGAGGGAGAAGATCCCCAGTCCTTCCCCTGATACTCTCCTCTCTAGCCCTTTCTGGAGTGATCTTAGGACAGTCACTGTCTTGGTAACCTCATCAACAAGGGTACCTGCACAATGAGTATTTGGATGCCTAACCCTGAATTGTGCCCCACAATTTTAAAATAAAAAATTTAAAGGTGAAAAAAAAAGGAAGAATTTTAGACTAGAAAGGGCAGAATTTTCTTGTGGCTTTCAGGGGTGGCAACATGCAGTGAGCCAAGTGTCTCCTGTAGGATGTCCAGAAACACATTCACAGACTCTCTCGGCTGTTCACGAAAACTGGCAGGATAACAGGATTCTGCTATGCGTTGTGATGAGGAGGTGCGCTGGGAGACAGGTCTTGGGTACCTCATCAGGCAGAGAAAAGATGGTGACCTGCATGGAGACTACCTGCCACATCATGAGCCATTCAACTATGGAGTCACTCAGGATGTTTCTTGTGACCAAAGGAGCAGCTATTATAAAATTAATAGAAAATTTAGTTCTGTTTCACTGGGTTTGAACAGCATCTCGGTGTCCAGAATGGCAGGAGCCCTGGGGAACGGTTGCAAAGTGCTGTGAGGTGTGACGAGGAAAAAGACAGCCTCTGAGACTGTTTACCTAAATGAGCCTCGGTCCAGAACATTCATGGCAAGAATAGCTGATGGGGTCCTTTGATAAATAAACTAAAGCCGGAGGAGTATTTCTGGAGTCTTACCCATCACAGGGTCAATCGCTGGCTGGTAGAGCCACTTCTGCCCTAGTTGCTTCTACTTGCTGGGATCTGCTGCCTTATGGAAAATTCTTACGGAAAATTCCTGAAAAGGGACAAGGTAGGGATTCCTGAGCACAGGGCCGAATACTTGGGATCTGAGACGGGAAGCCCAGAAGCTGGGAGGAGGCATTTGGCCTCTATGAAACTGGGCGATCTCAGTGGCTTAAGGTTCTACCAGTTAGGAAACCACACCTATGAGCCTCAAAAGCTGGAAAGCTAGAGATGACACTGCTGAGACCTAGGGTTCTGAAGACTATCTTCCTCCTGTTTGGGGCATTTTTCCACTGGTAACTGAGAGCGTGGAAACCTGTCAATACTGTTTCCAGCTGCTTCGGGGCAGTGAGAACCAGACTCTGGGCTCCGGCATTCAGCAACTGTGGCGAAGTGACTTTCTGATTCCGGCTCTTTATTCCCTGAATTGCAGCTGTGATGTGTCCTTGAAGTTGGGAGGCCTCCCAGCCAGAATGGAGTAGGTAACTCCCCCAGAGGCCGGACAGCCAGGACTCTGTGACTCGTTCCTGGAGTCCCAAACCAGAGCCTACTCCTCCAGTTCTTCTCATTCCACACTCATCTCACTACCTGCATCCTTTCTGCTTAAAATATCTGGATTGATTTCTACCTCACGCACTAAACTCTGCCTGATGCACAGAGTAACTGGAAAAACAAGAAGAGCCCTACAATTTCATTTCAGGAATAAGGAAATAAAATCTAGGTAAACAAAGAAGTTTCTCGGGGGGGCATCTGAATTAGCGTAAAAGTTCTCTACAATACTAAATACCAAGAGACGTGGATGAGATCAGCTTTTGGAAATGGTGCACGTCCCTAAGACTCATGATCTGTAGCTATATAATAGATGCTGAGAAGCTTGCAGTAAAGAAGCATGCTTCATTTTGTTTACTTTCGTGTTTCCTAAATGCATTTCAGGATGACAGTTATTGTTTGGGAAATACTAGCTTACTTAATAATAAGGGGAAAAGCACAGTGTCAATATAACTTACTAAGGAAATATTTGAAACATCAAAAACAAAACATCAAAATTTTGAGTGAAGACATAATATAGATGAAAGGTCAGTAAGTAGTAAAACCAGTAAAGTTGAAATAATTGTTAATATGGATATTAAATTTAGTATGCATATTAAGCCAAAGTCTTAAAAGGAAGGAGAAAGTAAAATAAGACTTTGTGCGAATTTAAATTCCTGTAATCTTTGAACAAAAACAAGTGGGAAAGTGAGCATGCAGAAAATACACTATTTTTACATCTTCCACTGACAAGGTCAACAGATTTGGGTTATGCTTGACGGTGATAGAAAATTTTAGGAAATAAAGAAATGAATAAGTAAATAAGTATTAAATGCTAAGGTAATATAAAGGTATTATGACTAATAACTTTCAAATCAAGAGAGGGGAGAAAAAACTAGTAAGAAAAAAACCCCAAGAAGTCCTAATATTAGATGGCCCATGTTAAAACCCAGTAGTGACAACTATAAGTAAAAAAAGCGAACAAACAAACTTATACTAGCCTTTAAAGAAATCCAAATACATGTTCTTTATAAGAATCAAAAACAAAACCATCTAGAAAGCGTAAAATAAGTCAAGGGATGAACAAAAACATGAGAAATGCAAACTCAGGAGAAGCAGGGCGTTTTGATATCAACACCAAAATAAAACTTAAGGCGAAACAAATTTGGAGCAAAAGGGAGATTTTTATGTTGCTTAAAATTGCACAGTAATGACAAAGGGAGGGCTGCCAATTTATCCTCTCTGATAAATTGCCAATTTATCCTCTCTGAGTGCTCAACTTTCCCGAAACAGCAACTCCTCCAGCTCCCAGAAGATTTGAGGCCTGAGCCTCCAGGAAGGTCTCCTCCTAGCTCTCTTTTGTTTCTTCCACAGGGACGACTTATTTGATCAGTGAACTCAGAGAAGGATCATTGCACATTTACGGACTCCTGTCTTCGACTGACCTCCTTGCAAACAGCTTGAGTTCTGTGTGAAAACCTCCCTGAATTCACCTTTGGCTTTGGAGAAATCCAGGCTCTCCCCACCCAAGAGACTTGACGAACAGCAAAACAGTGTGCTTGCTGTGCAGACATGGCTTCAGGACATGCCCACGAGCCTGCCCTTTCAATCCCGCTGTTGCACCTGCCCCTGCGCTTTGGAAATCCTGGGCTCAGCCTTTTCCAGTCCTAGCCACCCCATTTATGGCTGAATTAAGTGAGTAAGTAATAGAAAATCTATTTTGGCTAGAAGTCCATGCTAAACCCTCCAGTTCAGTGCAGCATGCAAGGAAGCTAATATTTCATCCCAATCTGATTTCTGAGTATTTTTCTCAGAGAGCATTATGGGTAATTAACACCCTCCAAACTTCCAAAATGGGGGCCATTAACTTTAGTGAAAATACTTTAAGAAAATATATAAGAAGTTGACAAAATCACATTCTAAAAGAGACTTAAACACTCTCTTTCAATCCTTAACTGAGCAAAAGGACAAAGAACAGGAGAGAGGATTTGAACAAATAATGAGAATTCAAATGAAACATAACATTGAAATTTATGCTCTAAAAACAGAGGGTACTTCTTCAAGTACTCATGAAAAAATGTGCAAAACTTGATCACATACGAAGTCCCAAATGGAATCTCAATAAATTTCAGTAAGTGACCATTTTACCTGCCATATTCTCTAATGGTAAAAAGAAAATCAAAAACTAACAAGACAACAGTAAGATAAAATGAAAAATGGGATTAGAACCAGCCCTCTGGTCAAAGAGATAGTCACTATCCCAATTTAAATAAATTGCATCAAGGTGTCAAAATGATTCAGATAAACACATCCGAGGCTTCTTGTGCACTACCTTGCATCCTCTTGGTTTCACATCTGATTCCAGCTTTTCTGTGGCCACTACTCCCACCTGGGTCACAAGCTGTTTTGTGCAGAGAGCAACTCGTTCGGAGGGAAAGACACACTCAGTACCATGGGATTCTCAACCAGGAAATGTGGAGAAAGTTGGTGCCTTCAACCAGTGGGATAGGAGTCAACCGAGAAATACTTCCCCCTGGTCCCTTGAGGAGACAGTTCCAAGACACATCCAATACGGTCCTCAGAACCTCCTTGTCAATACACATGCTGGTGTTACCCCCTTCCCCTGTTTTATTCTTCTGAGCCCCTCACTCTTACTTTCTGGAATCACTTCCCAAATTGACTGTTTGTACACAAGCGCTTGTCTCAGGCTCATCTTTCCCTTTCCCAGGTACACAAAGTTCATCGAGTAAACCCTCAGGATGGCGCTGGGAGTCCGGCTTGCCAGGCAGATGGCAATAAGGACCCGCGGTGCCGGGGTGAACTACAAGATCATGGAGACATGCCTGGGGACACCACTGTCGACAGGTTCCCTGCAAGCACTGAGTATATTTAACTACAGAATTAAGACTAAAGCAAATGCAGACCAGGGCATCCAAACAGCGTGCAAATGTCTTATGCATTGATATCATGGATGTTATAAACTAATAAAAATTGGGAATAAAAAAGAAGAAAGGAAGAGAAGCTATAAGTATACTGATTTCTTCATCTGGAATCATTTAGAGTGGAAACATATCATTGAAACCTGATGAACCAGGTAGTAGAAATATAATAATATTTAACCATGTGAAGAATAAAAAAACAGAGGAGGGGGTGGGATTGACAGTTGAGGAAAACTGCCAGGGGAGGGAGGGGCATACCCCATCAACAAGGGCACCTGCATGATCAATGTTTATATACCTAACCCTGAACTGGAACCCACATCTTTATAATAAATAGATTAATTAATTTTAAAAAAGAATAAAAAGAGGCAATATTGTCACTTAAAAACCTGTTGTTGGAGAAAAGGGATCAGGAAAAAGAAAAATGCTAATTGTCAAGTGTTTAGAAAACAAATAGACACTGCCCAAAGTAATAGAGGGCTAAGGGTATTGGGAGCACTAGAAAAAAAAATCCACAGGCCTGACTTAATATCAGAAAAAAATACACACCCTCAGGCAAAGAAGACAAATCACATAGTGAAAGACATTTTAGAAACTGCTAAAACAGAGTACATAAAATAATATAATGGAAGAAAGATCAAACTTGTCTATCAATAACTGTCAAGTTAATTTCTACATTAAAAGAAAGATTTTCATATCGAATTGCAAAGCAATATCCAACTCTATGTTTTATACAAAAGATATCCCAAACTAGGAGTGTGAGTGGTAGCTCACGCCTGTAATCCAATACTTTGGGAGGCCGAGGCTGAGGTGGGAGGATTGTCTGAGCCCAGGAGTTTGAGGCCATCCTGAGCAACATAGCAAGGCCTTGACTCTACAAAACATCAAAAATGAGCTGGGTGTGACGGCACATGTCTGTAGTCCCAGCTACTTGGGAGGCTGAGGTGAAAGGACTGCCTGGTCCCAGGAGGTTGAGGCTGCAGTGAGCCATGATCGTGCCACTGCCCTCCAGCCTAGGTGATGCAGTCAGACCCCAATTCAAAAAAAAAAAAGAAAAAAGAGAGAGACATACCTAAAACAAAATTATCCAGAAAGGATACAAATAAACACTAGGCAAACACCCTTCAACTAAAAATAGGATCAAGATCTTAATATCAAAAAGGTAGAATTCAGATCAAAAAGCAATAAATAATCTGCTTTAAAAAAGGATTTTCTTAAAGCTAAAGGGCACGATTTACAGTGAGGGTAAAGTTATGAATCTTTCAAGCATCAAATTAACACTGTCACATGATGTATAAAGCAAAAATTACAGAACTAATGAGGAGAAATTGGAACACCTTCTACTAACATAATTCGCCACATTAGACATAAAGAAACAAGCATATTGTCCTATCTATACCCACCAAAAAAGCATACGAAAAATAACTGAAGGACCATTTTTTATTAAAAATACTAAAGTAAGATGGGAAAAGATGTACACTTGCTTATTAACATGATAAAATAAATTGATCCGGGCCCAGAAGTCAACTTAAAGGGAAAGCAAGACAAGCATTCCTACTACAAATATGTACCAGGACAATTAGGACTGCTATCACCATTATAATACAACACCATGCTGGAGGAAGAAGCCAATGCAACTAGCCAAGAGAAAAAAAATTAGAGAGACATAAAATAGAAACAAGGACTTAAAACTATCTTTATCAAAATGATTACATACCCAGAAAACTAAAAAAGTAGCTTGTATGGATTTACATAGTAATCAGATAAAAGATGTGATGAAGACAAGACCACATTTACAATGGCAACAAGAAAAATGTAAAACCTAGAATAAACTTGACAAGAAATGTGTTTAAGACCTATACAAAACAGTATCTGCGACAAAACTTTAAAACATTACTGAAGCACACAGAAGAAATGAACAAATGAAAAACCACCCTATATTCTTAGATGGGTAGGTCAAACATAAAAGCATCAGCTTAACATGGTTTTATTAAAAGTTCCAAAGGGTCTTTTTTTTTTAAGCTGAATAAAATGATTCTAAAGTTCATAAGGCCTATATATATATAAAGGAAAACCCTGACAACTTGAGATGAGTATTGGGGTAGACAGTCTGGTACCACTAAATATAATATATATTTTATGCTTTCAAAAATTAAAGTAGACTGGGCAGGGTGGCTCACGCTTGTAATTTCAGCAGTTTGGGAAGCCAAGGCAGGAGGATTACTTGAGGCCAGGAGTTCTAGACTAGCCTGGTCAACACAGCGAGACTCCACCTTTACAAAAAAAAATTTTTTTTTTTTAAATTAGGAAAGCGTGGTGATGCACATCTGTAGTCCCAGCTACTCAGGAGTGGAAAAAGGAGGATTATCTGAGCCCAGGAGTTCAAGACTGCAGTGAGCTGTGATCACATCACTGCACTCCAGCCTGGGAGACAGAGGGAAACACTGCCTCTAAAAAAAAAAAATTAAAATAAGGTGATATTGGCACATGAATAGACAGGCAACCAGTGGAACAGAACAGAAATTCCAGAAATAGGGTGGGATTTGCAGTAGTGGGAAATTAACAGGGGAAGGAGGGACACACCTCATCAACAAGGATACCTGCATAATGAACCTTTGTATACCTAACCCTGAATTGTACCCATCTTTAAAATTAAAAATTAAATAATTATAATTTTTAAAAAAGAAATTCCAGAAGCAGATCCAAAGACATAAAATAACTTAGCATATGACAAAGGTGGGATTTCAAATCAAACTCCAAAGATGGGTTTATTAACAAATGGTGTCAGGCCAATTGGACAGCCTTTGGGAAAAATTAAAGTCAAATCTCACCGTACATACATGTATAAACTTTATAGAAAATAATCCTGAAAAAGTATTAGGTGAAAATAAAATAATTATTTTATAGCCCCAGGAAGATTAAAAGTAAATAACTGGTCATTTTTACATAAAAATTTAAAAGCACACGTGGTGAAAAAAACATTATAAACAAAATCAAAAGATACGAGGTAATCTGAGAGAAAAGTTTCCAGGTCATATCATAGGTAAATAACTAATCGAATAACGAAATCATCCCTGAAAACAAAGATCAGTGACCTAACTGAAAAATGAGGAATGAATATGAACAAGCAGTTCAGAATGTATGGCTCTTAAATACAATCTCAAATGAAAGCAAGTGCGGATTTTCTTACAATACTGAGCTGTCTATCAGAAGGGCGACAGACGAAGATTCCAACTCTAAATAGATGAGATAGATAAAATGATATGCCTTCTGATCCATCAATTCCATTTTAGAGAATTTATCCCACAGATATACTTACACATATGTGAAACAGATGTACAAAAGTCATTCAGTAAAGCATTGTCTGTAACAGCCAGGACAAGGCAACAACCCAAATACCCGTCAAAGGAGGACTGGTAAGGTAACTCAGGTATGTCCATAAAAATGAAATACCATGAAGCTGTTTTTAAAAAGTGAAGATGCCTTCTATGTAATGAGGTGAAAAGATCACTGTCTTAATTTCCTAGGGCTGCCATAACAAATTACCGCAAACTGGGTGGCTTTCAAGCAACAGAAAGTAGAATATTCTCTCCCAGCTCTGGAGACCAGAAGTCTGAAGTCAAGGTGTTGGTGGGACCACATTACCTCTGAAGGCCTAGGAAGGGTCTGGTCCATGCTTCTCGCTCAAGGCCTAGGAGGGGTCTGGTCTATGCTTTTCTCTGAAGGCATAGGAGGGGTCTGGTCCATGCTTCTCTCTCAGCTTCTGGGGGTTGCTGGCATTCCTTGGATTGTAGACATCCACTCCAATTTCCACCTGCATCCTCACGTGGCATTCTCCTCTAGATTAGTGTTTGATTAAACAACTGGGTACTATAACTAGCCAAGTTGACACATAAAGTCAACCATTAAAATAAGAAACACAGTAAGTAAAAAATAAATCAAGGTATATAATAGTGTAAAATGCTTTTATTTATAAAATGGAAATATCAAGAATTCATATTGCTTGTATTTGCACAAATTTTGGAAGTGTCACTGATTCTCAAGAAACCAATAACATTTAAAAAAAAATAGACATACATTTGTAATTGGCTAGATTAGGGAGAGGGAAAATAATGAGAATTTTCTGTATACCTTTTTATATCATCTTGATTTTTGGATCATGAGATGTATTACCTAGGCAAAATGTTTAATTTTAAAAAAAGAGCTGAGGTGAGTGGATTGCCTGAGTCTGCGGGTTTGAGACCTGCCTGGGCAACTTGGCAAGACCTCATCTCTACAATAAATCAAAAAATCAGCAGGGCATGGTAGCGCGCGCCTGTAATTCCGGCTACTTGGAAGGCTGAGGCGGGAGGATCGCCGGAGCCCAGCAGGTAGAGGCTGTGGTGGCTGGGAGCGGCCACTGTACTCCAGTCTGGGCGACAGAGTAAGACTCCAACTCAAAAAATAAAAAAAATAAAAAATAAAAAAAAATTTTAAAAGATGAAACAATAGCAAGATCTGTGATAGCAGTGCAGGAAAATGAGGATTAGAACAAGATACAAAGTCCAGAAATAGATCTATAGACACACACACATAACAAACATGGTATCCAACTGAGTTAGTGGAACTATAGGTTAGTTTTATGTTCTTTTGCTTATCTGTACCATCTGCGTGCTCAATGAACTTGTTTCTTCTACATCAACAGAAAATGTAAAAAGTTTTTCATCTTTTTTGGCCAGCTTGGCAGAAGCACACAATTAAGTATCAAAGCCTTTTGAGAGTCAACCAATTCCTCTTTTTCCCAAAAATATTTAAAAACTGATATCCTTTCCTATTAAAAAAAAAAAATATCTAGGAAGATTGGAGGAGAGGGCAGGATGAATGGAGAAAGGCCCAGCAACTTTGTTAATTGTACATTTCAGGTACTTAATAAACTGAGAGTTAACAGTGATAAACGGTCTTTAGGAAAATCATTTCCACGATCATCCCTTTTGTTATGACTGACTTGTTTGTGTTCATGTTTTTTACACACCGAGCAACCTTGTATCACTCTTAACTCTGAGTTTATTAAGTACCTGAAATGTACAATTAATAAAGTTGCTGGGCCTTTCTCCATTCATTCTGCCCTCTCCTCCAATCCTTCTAGGTTTTTTTGTTTTGTTTTGTTTTTTTAGCAGAAAAGGATAGCAGTTTTTAAACATTTTTAGGAAGAAGAGCAATTTTTTGATTCTCAAAAGGCTTTGATATTTGTTTGCTTCTGCTAAATGGGCCAAAAAAGATGAAAAACTTTTATAATTTCCTGCAGACCATGGCTACAAATTCCGGACGTGGATGACCGATTTTTAGCTAAGTGTCTCTGTGGTCACTCTTCCTTTGGTTTGCTAGATAAGTCCATGTGGATGTGCCACAACAAGCTCTACATGTTTAAAATGGAGCTGCCCATCACCTCCCACCTCCCAAATCTACCTTCCTCACAGTCCCCATTTTGGGCAGCGTCACTGTCACTGCTCCATTACTAGGATCCTCTTCTCTTTCCCACATCCAATTGATTACCAAGTGTTGTCAATTCCCTCTCATACGTAGCTTCTATGTTTCACCTATGGAGTATATTCCCACTCAACTTTCATTATTTATCTGCAATTCCTGGATGGTTTAATCCATCTTCTGCATTCGTATAGAAGTAATGATTTCAAAAAGAAAATCTCACATCGTATTGCCATCTAAAAACCCTCTTATGACTTCTAGTAAATTGCATGACATAAGAGGAGCTCCATAAATGCTTAATAATGAATGAATAAGTGTACAACTGCAGGACAGGCAGGGAGTAGATTCAGGCGGTTATTTTCATACTTTTTAGCCATAAAACAATTGCTAGAAGAAATGCCACCCAGTTAACCCCCTTTACCAGCACTTAACCTCTGCAACAACTGTCCATACCACAACAAACTATCATAGGTGAAGCTCTGTTTTTCCTTTGTATGTTTCTTGATTTTATTCTATTAAATCCACCAGGGGCAATGGCTGCAGTATGCATGAAATTCTGAAATTAAATATACCAGTAAATAATCATCATTAACAACCACAATAGGATTTCTGCAGGCCTGCAGACACAATTGGGATGTATTTCCCAATGGTGACTTAAAATTCAGAATTTTTTCAGCTCCACATCCAATACATTGAGCAACTCAAAGGAATGCTCTCCCTAAAATAAAAATGACTAATTCTCATCCACTAAATTGTTATTCAAAACACATTCTTTACAAGCATACCTAAACACATTTCTGTAATGCTAAAAGCATCCAGAAATATATAACCCTCATCTTGCTATAAATTTAAATGCAATCCTGACCTATATTTTTATGAATTAATAAAAATGTTACTTGAGCAATCTGGTTTTTGCACTTAATCAAGAGAATTGTATCTTTAAGAGAGTATCCTAGCAACCTCTCAGCAGCTAAGAAAAAACCCAACCGACAGTATACACTGATTTAATTATGCTGCCGGACTCCATTAAACTTTGTAGTTAATCAAAAAGATACTTAAAAACAGAAACAGAAATTAAGCTGCTGCTGAAATGAGAACTACCGGTGAAGGGACTAAGATAAGAATTTCAAAAATAAATGAGAACCCTCGACTCTAGAGCATATGTATCAATAAGCGGAGTAGCAAGAAAAGGGGGGAAGTTATGATTCCAGAGGGGGTGTCAAAACCAATATATTAAGTACTCTAAGAGATTGCTCATCCCAGGGCCAAAATTATGTTGGGGCAATCACAGCTTTATAGCTATATTGAAAACTTGCAATCCCACTTCGTTTTCACCAGCCTCTCTAAAAGTACATTTTCTAGCAAAGATGCGTTTTATGGGACCTGAGCCCTGGAGAAATATGCTTCCCTCCCTCTTCTACATTCGGAAATATTTTTATCACCATGACCACCACCCATGCCATAATCAATACCGATATTTTATACGGCCTGCTGCTTGGCACCATATAAACAGATTACACAGAAACAGACCTGTTCTAGATGAGCTGGAGTTTTTGTTTGTTTGTTTTATAATAGACACAAAAATCAAACAAGCCCAAGAAAGACAAATGAAGACTTTATATAGCAAACAAAATCCAGACTCCTGAAAACATGACAAATTCTGTTAGTAAATAAACACTTCCTCTGGATGCATGTAGGAATTCTTGTTTATATACATCTGTCATCACACATGCTGAGGAGTAAGTATATGGAAAATCTGAATACCTTGTTCTTATTTTCCTTTTATTTAAAATATTCCTTGTATATAGGCTAAATTTTTTGAAAGATAAGTTTAATATTTCTTAAACCTCAAGCGCAGAATCTGCTTGCCTGGACCATTAAGTATACACACACACACACACAATTTTCTCAAACTTTAAGAGAAACAAAATGCACATTCACAAAGAATGTCAAATGTAAACCACATTGATTAGTTCTTCTCGAGGGAAGGCTATTAGGACAATGCTTCAAAGGATTTTCTGGAAGTTTGGGAATTATAGGGTATCGTGGAGGAATGCAAATCTCTCTGGTGTTGGTCGTTGCAATAAAATTCCTCTTTCCTGCCTAGTTCAAAGTTTCCAACATATTAATCATAGAGAACTGAAAGTTACAGACCACAACTGGTTGTAGCCATTTAAAAAAGACAACGGTTTCTTTCAAGTCCAGGCAGTGTTCAGTGTGAGAGGGCAAAGGTGAATCCCTGTACTGCGCCTGCACCCTAAGCGCCCTGAGATGGGAATATGCATAACCCTACATGGTAGCCATTTCTGCATACCAAGGAACAACCATTCACCCCCACAATGTTGCCTTAAAACAGTGGTTCTCAAACTTGAGCTGCATCAGGATCCCCTAGAAGCCTTGTTCAGAAAAACTGCTGGCCCCCACGCTCAAAATTCCTCCAAAGTAGGTCTGGAATGGGACCCAGTTCCCAGGGGACTGCTGCAGGTCTGGTCATACTTTGAGAACCACTGCCTAAAATATAAAGTATTAATAAATGTGTCTATTTAAATGATGCTGAGTCTGCTCTTTAAGAGGAAAATAGTGGTTATTGTACAGGGAAACACCATCATTTCCTGCCTAGGATGAGGGAGTGTGTATTATACAACCAGACTTCAGAGATAATGTGTTCCCTTGGTCTATAGTCTGGAACCTGGTTAAAATGTGTGAAGCAGTAATGTTAACACATTTATCCGGCCTATGCTCTTCAGTTCTACTGATTCTATTTCTCTACTGAAAATTATTTTAGACAAAGAACAGCAGGTTTGTGCTGATGACTTGAAGAAACTCCTCTATAAGTGCTCAGGAGAGTAGATACTACAGATATCACATAGATTAGAAGAAATATTGAAGCTAAATTTAAGATTCGGGGGAAGCCGGGCTCATGGCTCAGCTTGTAATCCAGCGCCTTTGGGAGGCCGAGGTGAGTGGATTGCCTGAGCCCGCGGGTTTGAGACCCGCCTGGGCAGCGAGACCTCATCTCTACAATAAATAAAAAAATTAGCCAGGCGTGGTAGTGCACGCCTGTAATTCCGGCTACTCATAAGGCTGAGGCGGAAGGATCGCCGGAGCCCAGCAGGTCGAGGCTGCGGTGGCCGGGAGCGGCCACTGCACTCCAGTCTGGGCGACCGAGTGAGACTCCAACTCAAAAAAATAAAAAATAAATTAAATAAATAAAAGATTCGGGGGAGTTCTTAGAGAAGAAAAAGGCTTTTGCTAAACCTTTTTTCCTAGGTGTACCCCAAAGTTTTCAGTATCTATTACTGTTTATGTAGAGGACTCTTGGGTTCTTTATATCAGGATAAAAAAATCTGACCCCTATGATGTCTTGTTATAGACCACGTGAAAAGTATGCCTCCCAGGATCAATCAATATCAACTGGGACAGGAAATCTGAAATTGGATATTCAGGTCAGTTAAAGAAAGAAGAAAAAGGTAGTCAGGGCGACTTCATCATGAATTCTAATGCCCTGCCTCAGATCATGGTCTGGGCTCCTGATTTGTATCTATTACTCTTCCATGGAAACAACTGGAGAAGCCAAAATATGTGTGTAAAACTGCTTCTCCCACGGGCTGCCGGTTCACAAAAGCAGCAAAGCACCTTCTATGGACGACTGTAACCTCTACATGGGTCTGTAAAGAAAAGACCCACCTCCATCAGAGATGGCAGATTATAGCATAAGATAACACAACACATTTAGTTTTTAAGATTTCATGCTGACAAGCTTTTGTTCTTAAAAAAAAAAAAGTTAGGAGTATTGCTACAGAGA
>NW_007249792.1:34184-82075 GCF_000164805.1 Carlito syrichta | reverse complement strand
ATGAGGTCTCGCTGCCCAGGTGGGTCTCGAACCCACGGGATCAGGCAATCCACTTACCTCAGCCTCCCAAAGGCGCAGGATTACAGGCTGAGCCACCCAGCCCAGCTACTACAGAGACTTTTTTTAAATGCTGAATAGATATTTCTCTCCCTCTACAACATGCCTCATTATATTATCTATTCTCTTCTCTCAAAAATACATCACCTCATTTAATCTTCTCAATAACCTTGTAAAATATGATCAACCCCATTTCGCATCAGAAGAACATTAAGAAACATTAAATTATTTGATCAAAGTTGTAATTAGGAAGGGGCAAACGCCAACCCAGCTTCTGATCCTAGTCAAGTGTTATGTGTATGCCACACTGAGTTTGCCTAATGTCTAATTTTTATTTTCAGATTGAGGTGAAATGTGTTCACTTATATATGGACATGTATTTCACAAATGTAGCATTTAGTATGACAAAATATGTTTGGGGGGGTCTCCATTTTCTATATATTCTATAACATAAATGCCTTACCTATCCATCTTACCTACGGCTAAAATGGTTCACTCTTTAATAAGTAATGACTTCAGAATAAAACCCCTATCTTATTACAGAAATGCCTTGTTTCTGGAAATAAGGAGTGTTGAATAAGTAACTAATATTTATCCACTAAAAGCCTTTTAATGAGTATTCCACATGATTCGGTTAGTTTAACATTTTCCACTGAAAAATATAAACTATATATTTTTTGTATGTCCCAAATGCCTTCATCAGGGAACCGTGCCTCCCCCATTCCACAGAAAGCCTGCTCATTCCACAAAGGGGGTGAGAGTAGGGAATCCATCCTTCCCCTGCACAAGGCCACCAGCCCTAAAGGTGGGCACAGGGCATCAACGGGGCCAAGCAGACTTCTGCCAGACCTAGACCTGCTCCGTTATGGGGCGAGGCGGCACATGCCAGCTAAAAGGATGCCATGGGTTTGAGGCCTTCGATTGCAATATTATTGCCAAGTGTAAAGTGTATCTAAAGATAAGACCCAGCAAGGCTGAAGGTGGACGAAGCACGCACAACTATTTGAACCCACAGATCCAACCACGCTTGAAGCCTTCCAGACTTTTGAGAAGAAAGCAATTTCCTTATTTTACTTATGCTCGTTTGATTTGGATTTCTGTCACCCCTTAAAGAGTACTCACACAAGGCTATTTTTAAAATGCTGTATTTCTTTAGTCTTTTTGTGGCTATTGACTGCAAACTACTATCTGTGTGACCTCATATGTAATCTATCACTTAACAGTCTGTTAGTTTCAACTGTAAAAAGAGAATAATCATCAAGTATCTACCTGGAGAAAGCTTCATGAGGAATATAGCACATAAAAACACCAACTGGCATTCAACAACAAAATGCTTTCCCTTCTCCTTGACTGTCTTTTCAAAACAACAATAGCAGCTAGCATTTGAGTGCTTCCGGTTCTAAGCAGTTTTTCAGGTATTAATTAAATCAGCCTGCCATGAGGTAAGTACTCTAATTAGCCTCTTGTCTTACAGAGAAGGAAAAGAAGGCGCAGAAAAGTTTTATAACTTATCTAAAGACACATGCAAACGCCACGGGAGAGCTGAGGTATGAGTTATCAAATTATGCAACCCCAAAAAGTTGTGTTTTCCAGATTTCATTCTCTCTTTGCCTCAAGGCAGCCGGAAGGCCAAAATAGATTCAGTAGTGCCAAAGAATAGCCGTTTTAACACTGCTTAGCTTTGCTATGTTTTTCTAGCAATTCACCTTAATGTACCCTCTAATCATTAGCCAAGGACAGAAGCGGTTTCTCAGAGGTAGTGACTGACAATTGTTTTACAGCTCCCTCCCCCGCTTGTGGCTTGTTTTGTATTAATTAGCTTTTCTATTCCAAGTATTTGCTTCAGCCCTCTGTGACCTTCATGACACAGACCCATCACCATGGCTACAGTCACGTGGTTGGCTCTCCCATCTGCCTGCGGTCCATGACACGAAGTCAGTACCTGTGCTGACCTGTCCGCCTCGTGATGATATGAAACAGACCACCATGCAATCACCTTAACCATCTGTCCCCATCAAAGGGAAGGATTAAAAGCGTTCAACCTCGCACAGCCATTGGCCTTTGCTTAGCAGCCATTACTTTTCTTCAAGCTCTGGCCAGGCCATGTGTTTACTGAGTCATCATAGCAACCTTTGCTTTTGCTAAGGTATGGTCTGGCCATATGACTCTCTGAGCTATGGCCACCATGCTTTTCCCTAAGCTTTGGCCCCCTCCCCTATCTTGGGGAGGTGAGTTTCCTCTCCCTCCAGTTTACTTTCTAAATTAATTACCTTTTCCATTCTAACTTCTGTGCAATTCTTTGCATCTTTCATGCGGGACCACATCGCAGATGCCTGGCCTGACCTAACATCTGGGAGGTCCTACCAAGAGTCTGAACTAACACCCAAGAGTCTGAACTAACAGTGGTTAACCCTCACTTCCTTCTTATGTTACTGAACCTGTCTTCAGAAACTCCTTCCAAAGTTTAAGTTGTTCAACTCCTCAAGTTTGTTGTACATGTAATACCGAATAAAGGAAAGTTCAAAGTACAGATCTAAGAGGCATAATGCCTCTAGTACAGAGGTTTTATGCTAATTTGGAAATTTAAAAGCTTTTTCTGCCTATTGTCTTGTGCAAAGCATGCCATCAATCAATGTATTACACATACACACCTATGCTCTATTTGTTCAATTTTTGCCCTAAAAGAAACTCGCAATTAGCCATGATAATAACAGCTAATGTGTACTGAGTGCTCACAGTATGCCAGGCACCCTGCCAAGCATCAACCTAAGGATTTCATTTACTCACAAACACCATAACGAAGCATCCTGAAAGACCCACAAGACTGAGGAAGCTGCGGTCCCAGGACGCACAGAGATTCTGGGAGGCCAAGTGTGGGACCTCCGGGTCAGGCTCCCATTCTGTCCCATTCTACCCCGGGAGAGCAAAAGCCTGTTTGGTTCACTGTCCTCAATTGCCTGTGCCCAGCATAGTGCAGGGCATCCACGAAACACTCAAGCAGGCATCCTGTAAAAATGCGCTTCAATAAAAGGAGAGCCATTTCAAGTGATCTGTAAGGAGCCTCGAGCATAAGAGGGGCATGCATTGTGTGGAAGAGGACAAGCTTTTAAAAGCAGATTCTTGGCTAGTGATGGTAGCTTCTGCAATCCTAAAAAATCCATATTGTCACAATGATACATACTCCCCTTCCCTTCTCATCAGGCAGATTTGCATGCTCTATCCAACTAACAACCAGCTGGGGACACCGGAAGCTTAATGTCTCTGAAAACGAGATGAAGAGGATGATCAGAAAAACAGCGAGTCAGCCATGAAAGGAGTTTGTGTTTATTTTATAATTCAATTTAATCTCCTTTACCCATACCTTCTAAAAAATATTATAAGCAATATGTACCATTATGATAGCTATTAAGGATGAAAGGATTAATTAAAACTATAATTATCTGATAAGACCAGCATACTGTCTAACCTGATTTAGGGCAAACTCATCCACTTCAACTAAAAATACTGGACAGAAAAAAAGGGAATAATGAAATAAAAATTAACCCTGCAGGTTCTGTTTCCACTACGTATTTTCTACGTAACCTAAAGTATCACTGAAATAAAGAGTCATAGTGCATTTTAAATTTTTATTTATAAGAGTTATGAGTACTTGACATTTAGAAAAAAATGATTTATTCTCTAAGGTTTGTTCATAAGGAAAAATGTGTTCTGTACATTTTAACTTCCAATTTTAATACTTAACACCATAATGCTTTTAAGTTTATAATTTAACTTTAGGTTTAAATTTTAAAATTCTGTCTTGTTGCATCTGACTAAAGAGAACATCAGGTAGAAAAAGGCAAAAAAACTAATAAATCTATAAACAAAATTAACATTATTAAAATAATGTTAAAATATTACATTCTATAAAGAACTGCATTACAAATAATATTGTTTTACATGTATTAGAAGGATGTGCAAAATAGTAAGTGCTTATTTATATCAGACAAAAATCTCTGTATTAAGAAAATGTTTAAATATATTTTAGCACTCCTGAGAGATTCTGTTCCCAATAAACATTTAGAAGATGAGAGATGATACATCTTTTAATTGGAGACCTAACCAGGTAAGTCGTGTAAAATAGTCATAAAAAGAAATTTAATAATAAGCATTTATAAAAATTCAGGATAAAATAGAACTCTTTCCCCTCATCAGCATGTGTGCTTGACTTCAGAAATCATACAAGGAACAAATAAATACATAGTAAATAATTGAAAAAAACAGCTTTAGAATAAGTGTCAATCTCAAAATTTCATTCTTCCCAACACATTATTTCCACCACTCTTCATTTTACAGTGTTTTCTCCTAGGTTGGTGATATATTAACGCTTCTTAAATCAAACCCAGCATGATCCAAGGTCATCAACTTCTCTGCAGCTAAAGTGAGTTACAAACAGCTACAAGAAGGCCAATGCATTTCAACAGAAAACCATCCATCCTACTCAGCAAGGCAGAAGCCCTATCTCTAAAATAGTTTGCCCAAAGCTGCTTTAAAACTAGTCCCAAAAGTTTAACAGTATTACACTATCACTGTCTCCTTGGTTTGAGGATAAGTTCAAACTATACAAGTACAAAAATTAAAATTTCCAAATTACATTACTCTGGAAACATAATGGAAAACCTTCCTACATTGGGATAAACTTTCTTCTATTCCTTGTATTTGGTGTTTTTTCCTCTATTCCTTGTATCTGGTGTGAAATCTTACACCCAGCCACTGAGATACCAAGAGTGTAGAAGAACAAGGAGAGGAATCACACCGTACCCAGGCATCTGGAACCATGACAGACATGTCTGTGCAAACAGAGAAATGTTTTCTGAACACAAAATGACATTCTAACAGAGTTGTATGCAAGCGATTTCAAGAAACTTGAAATTTGGAAATGGACAGTGTTTACCTGCGGGTCCTTCCAGAGGGATGGGACGCCCCAGTACCGCGACCGCTGCCCTTCAAGAGTGACTCAGCCTTGCCAGGTAGAGCCTCTCCATGAAGGGTGGGGCCTAAGCAGCTTTGGCTTTTCACCACCTGGGAGCTACACCTCCGAGGCAGTGCCTTTCTCCCTTCATCAAATAGGGATAAAAGCAGGAAATGAATACAACCTCTAGTAAGTAAAACTTCCCACAGAGCTGGTTAGAGGTGAAACCTATTGATAAGCAAAAAGTCAAGATGAAGTAAGATACATCTCTATTTCTGGCTTCATTCAAAAAGCCTCCTTCATTCTTGGCAAACTAATTATGTGGTTTGTATACACTCTACTTCTTTTTAATTGCACTGTATTTAGCTATAAAAATCATTCCTTCATGAGAATTTTTTACATTAAAAACTCTAAATGTTTATAATAAATACAGTATTAAAATATCTTAAAATTTACAACTGGAAAAAAAATATACTCTAGGCAGTCATCTCAGTGCTACATCTTCAATTTCATCTTCTACAGAATCAACTGCTTTTACTGGCGGTTTACTATTTGCATGTTTTAACCGGTGCCTGTTTGGACTAAAACGTCTTCCTTCACTAAGGAAAAAGTCTTCATCTTCATCATGTTCTCTGCTCCTACTGCTTTTATCCCCGGGGAGAAAATTTAGAGGGTCAAAGTCTCCTCTGCTGGAGGACAGAAAACGTGGGTCAGGAGTTTTGGAGGAAATGGCACCACTTCCACTGGCACCAAACAGCTGCTCCATCAGATTCGCTTTTTTCTCTTTTCTTGAAATGAAATCTATATTGTCTTTACTGAGTTTTTCTATACTGTTTCTTTGGAAATCAAAAAAACCACTTTTTTGGCTAAATGGACTAGACTTCTCTGAGGTTTTGGCAAACGAAGGCACATAGCTACCAAAAGCAAGCTCACTTGGAGAGGGCGGACGTCTCGCATTTCCAGAATTCGGGCCCGCTCCTTTTGGAGTTAAGAAGCTGATGTCTTGCAAATGATGCCCATTAAATAATGTCTCCGAGCATTCAGGGAACAGGTGCATTTGGGGGCTTCTCTCTGGGGAGAGCAATTTTGATTCCAAATCGGGCAGCAAAGGCAAAGGAGGACATTTGAGATTCAGAGAATCGTGGAGTTCTCTGTCAATTTCCTTCAGTTTAGCAAGTAGCATTTCTCTCTTCAGTCTTTCTTCTGCCTCTTCTTTCAATGTATCAATATTTTGAACTTGATACATTCCCATTTGGTACCTTCCAGTTTCCAACTCTGGTTTTTCTTCTCTCTCCAGTACGAATGTCTTTTCTTTTGGCTTTTTGCTCTCCCATTCTGTATGAAATCAAATTTTTTAAATGAGATTTTATAACAGTCAACATTTTTAGATAGGAAAACTCAACTACCATCTTTATGAAACAATCGTCTTTCAATAATTTGGGTATTATAAGTACAGTGAGGAAAAACATCATAAATTTCATTTCTATACTTTATATTCTGGGGTTAGAAAATAGGCCGGGCTCGGTGGCTCAGCCTGTAATCCCGTGCCTTGGGAGGCTGAGGTGAGTGGATTGCCTGAGTCCTCGGGTTCGAGACCCGCCTGGGCAACTTGGTGAGACCTCATCTCTACAATAAATCAAAAAATTAGCCGGGCGTGGTAGCGCATGCATGTAATTCCAGCTACTTGGAAGGCAGAGGAGGAAGGATTGCCGGAGCCCAGCAGGCCGAGGCTGCGGTGGCCGGGAGTGGCCACTGCACTCCAGTCTGGGAGACAGAGTGAGACTCCAACTCAAAAAAAAAGAAAATAGTATATTTCACGATGGAATATTACACAGTCATAAAGAAGAACAAAATCATGAACTTCTCAGCAACCTGGATGGACTTAGAGTCTATCATATTGAGTGATCTTTCACAGAAACAAAGAACTGAGTATCATATGTTCTCACTCATAAGCGGATCTTGAACAATTATCATAATATTATAAGAAAAGGATTGGCAGTAGCAGGAAACTGCCGGGAGAGGGGTAGAGAAGTGGAATTGGCAGTAGTGGGAATCTGCCTGGGGAAGGGGGGACACACCTCATCCACAAGGGCACCTGCATAATGAACATTTGTATACCTAATCCTGGATTATACCCCACATCTTTAAAATTAAAAAATTAGAAGTTAAAAAAAATAGTATATTTAACATGTATTGCATTTAAGATCCACATTTATGGAAACAATTTTGCTCTTCAAGGTAGGGCTAGGGAAGAAAATTGCTTGCCTTTTTTTTTTTTTAAATAACGAACATAGTGCCGTATCCTATTCAGTGGGTGGTGGGATAAATGGGTGGGTGTGTGGATGGACGGACAGATTTATTTTAAACTTAAAAATAAATCAAACCTTTAAATGTCATATCACGAGATATGACTTATGTAGTACTCTGAGAGAAGATGCATTGACCTGAATCTAATTAACAGAAAAATACAGACAAACCCAAAATGAGGAACATTCTATTTTTTTTTTTAATTTTCTCTTTTTAGAGATGGGGTCTCACTCTGTTGCCCAGGCTGGAATACAGTGGTACAATCATAGCTCACTGCAGCCTCAAAACTCCTGAGCTCAAGCAATCCTCCTACCTCAGCCTCCTAAGTAGCTGGGACTACAGACACATGCCATCACACCTGGCTGTTTTTTAAAAAGGGGTCTGTATTCATTAAAAATGTCAATCTCACTCTATATAGAGAGAGATAGATAGATATAGAGATATACACACATGTAATATATGTATATGTACAGATATCTCTCTATACAAAACTATACATATACCTATATATCTACATATATACTATCTATCTATCTATCTATCTATCTATCTATCTATCTATCTAATCTATCTATCTATCTATCTAAAACACAAAAACAAAAATCTCCAGCAGATTAAAAAGACTGAAGAGATATGAAAACTTTATGCAATTCACGATCATGTCCCAGAGGGAAGAAAATGCTGTCAAGAACAATACTGTATCAGCTGACAAAATCCTCATAAGGACAGCAGATAAGATAAATGTGTTGCTATCGAAGTTAAATTTCTTGAAGTGGTTTTTCTGCTTGTTCGATCGTGCGTTTGTTTTGAGTTGGGGTCTCACTCTGATCCAGGCTGGAGGGCGGCAGCATCCTCACGGCTCACGGCACCCTCAACCTCCCAGGCTCAGGCAATCCTTCTGCCTCAGCCTCCCAAGTAGCTGGGACGACAGACGCACGCCACCATGCCTGGCTAAATTTTTAATTTTCTGTAGAAACAGCGTCTCGTGATGCGTCCAGGCTGGTCTCAAAATCCTGGGCTCAGCAATCCTCATGTCTCAGCCTATCAAAGTGCTGGGATTACAGGTTTGAGCCACCATGCCCGGCCAAATTTCCTGAAGTTGGAAACTATATTGGAATGATGTAAGAGAATGTTCTAGTTTTGAGAAAATATACACAGAGGCATGTAAGTCTCACTGCACGAGCATGGAATATACGACTCAAATAGTTCTTTTGCTATTCTTGCCACTTTAACTTTGAAACTATTTCCAAGTGAAAAAATTAAAAATACTTAAATATGTAAGAATGCTGCAAATGCAGCAATTCTAGTCGGTGGTATCTGAGTGTTCTGAAGGCAGCCTGCTGTCATTTCCCAGCCCCAAAGAGTGAGGCTCAGTGTTCCATTTTTTCTTTCCTTTTTAATAACTACTCAAAGCCTTGTGGCTCCTGATACGCCATCCCTTTTCTGGTTCTACACAACTAATTCTTGCTCTGCTGGAGAAGATGAGAGGATGATATCAGAGGAAGATGCTAGAGCCTCTCTTCCTTTCACCAAGGATGCGGTCTCACGGTTTCCTTCAATAAGCCCTTTTTCTTACCATCCTCCAGCTGCTCGACCTCCTGTTTCACAACACGGAGTCCTTCTTCGCTGACACATTTTTCTTCTCTTTCCACAACTGGGTTTAGCGTACCTGCTTCTCCATGCTCATCTCGTTCTTGGGATTCCTGGTCCTATTGTACATTTTTTAAAATGCAGGTTCACATATAGAAAAATGCCAAGTTAAAAATCAAAGCAAATTTTCCATTAACAAATCAGCAAGTCACAAGTTACCACCCTTTGAAAGACGCTTCAAAACCACATAAGATTACCTCTTACTTCAGTTAGAATTTTAAAGAAGAATTTATAAGATGTATGAGAACCAATATAATTGAAGTAAAGACAATATCCTACATAAAATTCTGAAAAGACAAGTTTCAGAAGTCACCTTGTTGGACGTCTTCACATTTCATCAATTCAGTTAACCAGAAATGGCTACTGATCAATTGAGATGTTCTTGAACTACAGCAAGGACAGTGACAACTGCACTCAATCTTTCAAGTTTATACTATGCTCAAAGTCTCCAATTAATAAACTTTATAAAATTCAAATCAAATAAAATGTTATAAACTTAAGATTCTTTATTTCTTAGGGTACCTTTCAAATATGTGTATGATTTTTCCTAATAAAAGTAAAATATCTACTATTAGTAAGGACTTGCCCAGTAAACAGCTCTCCCCTAGAATCCATTTTCACCTTCTTTTAGTACAGGATCCCCTGGTTTAGCAGCTGGACTGTATCTGTTAGCTTCCCTTGCAGCTAGACAGGAGCCAAGAGAGGTGAGTGGAAGTAGGTGTGCAACTTCTAACCACATGCATAAAAACACAAGCTGTTGGCCCTCCACTTCCTTGTTGCACCTTCCTACAGGGTGGTAAGCCAGTTCCAACCATACAGAAAAGGACTACTCTGAAATGGAAGATCAGTAAGACAAAGGACGACTACCATGGAGTAAAGCTGTCTATCAATCTTGGACTACCCACTAACTTCAGTCTATTAAAGAGAAAGAAACTTGTATCTTTCTAGAGCCACTATACTGAGTCTCTTTCCAGGACTAATTTATCCCATACTCTGAGCATATACAGTGGCAGGTTCAGGCTAAAGAGCTCTATAAACTTCATGATTAGTCATGATCACAACCCTGAAAAGTAACCCACCCCCATTTTATAGATGAAGAAACTTGAGGCTCCAAGAAGTCACATAACTGAAATGTTAGAATCAGAATTTAATGTAAAGGCAGAGCTAACTCCAAGACTATACTCTCACACTCTTTTCACATAACAGGTTACTGCTTCTCTTGTTGAATCCTATAATATAAAAACCAATTTTTAATCCTTTAAAGTTCAGAATTACTCTTTGTTACTCCACACTTCATCATTTCAAAGAGACAGATCAACCTGATCTAGTCTCAATGGTAGTACAAATACAGAAACACCCTTAGCAGATATAACTAACTTGTCTAAATAATGAAATAAAAACAAACAAATAAAAAATTAGAGTACACAGAGGAGTCAAATTAGTCCATTCCTTCTGTTTTACACCACAAGAAAAGATCTCAGGACCACTGGGAAACTTACAAGGTACAAAAATATAACATTCAGATATGCCAGATCATTGTTTTCTTTGGAGTTTTAACCATAAATACTACAGACAAAAACTCTCTTAGAGAAGGAGACCTTGCAGTGGTTCAGTATAAAAGTCCTTTTAAATGAAGATCCAACAAAGACCCCCCCGAATTCCACTCTAAATTGAATGAAATAAAGTCAGATTGTGCAATTACTTTGTTTGACATTCAGTTAACATGTAGGATTCTCCTACATAGAAGGCCAAAAATATTGAATCTAGTTAAACTGCAACTAATCTTTTGCTATCAAACATAGAGCGCTGAGGGTTCTCCAAGACTATCTGGGGGGATGAAAGGAAGAAACAGCAAATTCTCTTCTACCCGCAACCCAGAAGGTAAACTTTCTGAAGCGCCTGAAAGACGCAATGTGAACTAAAAGAGTCAATCCAGAGGAAGTCTATAAAATACACAGGTGTTCTCTCTTTCCCTTTAAAAGGCTAGTCCATATTCATTAACAGATACAGCACAAGCTTCACTGTGGACATTTTTAAATGTTTGCTATGGATTTGATTTTTAGGAATAACTTCGAACCTAGAGTCTGGGACATGATCATATTGCTAAACTCACCAATGCAAGATGTTCTGGTTCTTCCCATTTGTTTCCATAGCACACAACTGCTTGTGGTATTACAGAAAAGCCACCTGGTTCAAAGTCTTCCATGGTTTGTACTCCCTTAGTACACAGGTTTGTAACATCACTCTGGCATGCAGCTACCATGAAAATTACAAAAGAATTTTTCTAGTCACAAGCTAATCACAACGAACAACAAAAAGATATATGGAATCCAACTGGCATCTATTCACCATCGAAATGAGATAAGGCGGCCAAATACAGTGGCTCATGCCTATAATCCCAGTACCGGGGAGGCCAAGGTGGGAAGAACACTTGCGCCCAGGAGTTCAAGATCAGCCTCGGCATCACAGCCACAAAAAAATCCAAATATTAGCCGGCATGGTAGCAGGCGCCTGTAGTCCCAGCTACTTGGGAAGGATCACCTGAGCCCAGGAGGCCGAGGCTGTAACCATGCCACTGCCCTCCAGCTTGAGAAACAGAGTAAGGCCCCAAATCAAAAAAAGAAAAAAGTAATGAGATAATGTATGGTTTGCTCAGCTCAATGAACACTCACTATTACTATTTCTGTTATTCTAAGATTTGCTGGCATTTATGTGATTTGTGGACAACTCTGACTATAAGTACTATAAAGCTTTCCAAAGTTTATGTTTTAAAATCTGCAACTCAGCCGGGCTCGATGGCTCAGCCTGTAATCCCGCGCCTCTGGGAGGCTGAGGTGAGTGGACTGCCTGAGCCTGCGGGTTCGAGACCCGCCTGGGCAGTGAGACCTCATCTCTACGATAAATCAAAAAAGCAGCCAGGCGTGGTAGTGCATGCCTGTGATTCCGGCTACTTGGAAGGCTGAGGCGGCAGGATCGCCGGAGCCCAGCAAATTGAGGCTGCGGTGGCCGGGAGCGGCCACTGCACTCCAGTCTGGGTGACAGAGTGAGACTCCAACTCAAAAAAAAATAAAAATAAAATCTGCAACTCACAGAAGGGACAATTATACTTTTGTTTTAAGAAAAAGGAAAACTATGCATAACAATACAAAGTATTTATGACTAAAATCACATGTCATCTGAGATTTCCTATAAAAGACTTGAAAAAAGTGAGAATGGAGGAAATAAAATTAATAAAAAGTATAATTAAGCTAGTTGATGCACAAATGAAGGTTTATTATACTACTCTCTCTACCTTGGGGTATGTTTATATATTTTCATAAACATTTAAAAAATTAAAATAAGGAAAATTTTTTAAAGTATGTATAACATAATTTAATGACCTCTTTTCAGAGGAAAAAACTAAGAAAGTTCAAATGATTTCTTAAAATTTAAATTGCAAAAAACACATTTAGTATAAACATATTTCAGTGAGGTTCTTTTCCTTCCCTTCCTACCACTTCAGAATTAACGACTGTATTATTAACAAACAATAGTTATAATGTCAGTTTTTTAACAACAAGAGCTACTATACCATTTTTTCTTGATGCAAGTTCTTTTTCTCTCTTTGTAGAGGATTTTGGCAGACGATTAGAATATATATTTTTTATATCCAGTTCTCTCTCCTTTTCCTGAAAACAAACTCAGTACAATTAAGGAAACAGAGACTCAGTTTAAAACAAAATAAAAATTCTCACTTTGTCAACTGGTATTTTTTTTCCATATTGAAGTATACCGGGTTTAGCTTCCTTTTGTAAAACCAAACTACGGAAAGGAATGTCTCTAGAACATTTAGGTTAGGGTGGAGCGAAGTCCAACATACCCTGGCAGTCAAAAAAAGAGACAAACTTCACTTTCTTACCTGAAAGAGCTAGTATGGTCTCAACTGTCATCCAAGCTTAGCCACAAAGACAAAGAATTTAGCATTTTTCAAATTTGAGTTCGGAATTACTGATAAGTTAAAAATTAGACCACTCTTTTAAACACACATGTACTTGACTATTTGGGAGCTGTGGCTTTTTCTGAGAATTTGATTAACAAAAAGAAAACGTTGCAGGATAATGTATGATTTTGTACAACTTTGTACAAAATTCCAACCCATTAATGACTCTAGGTAAAATTAAGGACATCTGCTTTAACCAAATTATGTAATTTGAATCCTTCCACTAAACACTGTGAAAATCAAGGGCATCACGTTTGAGACAACTTTAAAAATAATCAACCAGGAGGCGATCTCAGGAAAAACATTGTCTTATTCAACTACGCAGCAAGAAAAGCTCCGGTTCCCATAATTTTCTTCCAGGAATTTACAATTTACTCCAGCTACACCATTCCTATCAGTTGCATTCAGTGTTTCACTTTGTATAGTGATGACCTCAACAAACCTTTTCTAAGTGCTAAAGATAATATCATAATATTGGAAATTATGTCATCCCAACTCGCAAATGTGAACAGTAACCGTCTTAAAATATTTGGTTTTCAACAGATACCTATGACTGGAAAAACAACGCGACTGAACACAAAGTACTTGCCTTTAATTTGTGATGCAGTTGCTGCAGCTCCTCCTGAAGCACTTTATTTTCATCGTGAGCCTCATACGCCTTTCTTCTTTCAGCAAGCAGCTGTCGTTGGAAACTGTTCGTGCTCAGCTCAAGGTTTTTCGATAGTTCCTAGGTATGAAAGACACGTGGAAAACAGGCCTTTAAAAAAAATAATCCGGCAACGAAACTTAAAACGTGACGGGGTCAAAATGATGTTTTCAGCGGTCCTGCATAAAGACATACAAATCAGAGGGGGTTTAGCATTCATGAACATAAAATGAATTGGGAAATAGATTTACCAACAATCTAACAAGATACCTAGCCTATATTTCTTTCCTTGTCTTTCACAATGATTTGTTAACTAAATTCTCAGGCATTTGTTTAAAGTACACATGGATGCTCATTTAAGTTGGAAGAAAAAGGCAGCCAAGAAGCACGGCAAAAAACAGGCTTTCAGAAATGATTGCTTGGGCAAATAATTAGATACCAAGACGGCTAAAATTACACAGCACTATTTAAAGTAAAGAGAAGCCGGGCTCGGTGGCTCAGCCTGTAATCCCACGCCTTTGGGAGGCTGAGGCGAGTGGATTGCCTGAGCCCACGGGTTCGAGACCCGCCTGGACAGTGAGACCTCATCTCTACCATAAGTCAAAAAATCAGCCGGGCGTGGTAGCGCATGCCTGTAATTCCGGCTACTCGGAAGGCTGAGGCGGAAGGATCGCCGGAGCCCAGTGGGTCGAGGCTGCGGTGGCCGGGAGCGGCCACTGCACTCCAGTCTGGGCGACAGAGTGAGACTCCAACTCAAAAAAAAATTAATTAATTAATTAATTTTAAAAAATAATAAAATAAAATAAAGAGAGTACACAATAAAGCACCTCTAAATAAAAACAATAGTTTTTCCATGGTGTTCAAACAATTTCCTTGAAGTTTATGAAAGAATTTAAGTTAACATATTTTCTTTTAAAATGACTTAAGTTGGCTGGGTACAGTGGCTCATGCCTATAATCCCAGCATTTAGGGAGGCCAAGGTAAGAGGTTTGCCTGAGCTCATGGGTTCAAGACCAGCCTAGGCAACTTGGCGAGACCTCATCTCCACAATAAATAAAAAAATTAGCTGGCTGTGGTGGTGCACACCTGTAGTTCCAGCTACTTGGAAGGCTCAGGCAGAAGGATTGCCTGAGCTCAGCAGGTCGAGGCTGCTGTGGCCATGAGCATGTCACTGCACTCCATCCAGGCTGGGCAACAGAGTGAGACTCCAACTCAAAAAAAAATTAAATAAAATAAGTTATCAAGATACCATTCCTAACTTCTGATTTTAAAAAAAGACTTTTATATATGTAAACATTTATTACACTTGTATTTAAGCATTATAAAATCATGAAGGAACATTTTAAAAAGCTACAACCCCATCACCCTGTGATAATCACTGCCAACATTTTGATGCATATAATTTAAAGCTTTTATATATTTGCCTCACTAAATAATATCATAACTGTCTCAGTCAATATACTCTAATATCACAATTTTTAAAAATGGGAGTATTGTATTTTGTAGATTATCATAATTTAACCAAATTCTACTATAAAACGTCAATGTGCTTTCAATTTTTCCTACAGTGAACATCCTAGTAGATATATAATTTTAAGCAAATCTTTTATCATTTCCTCAGGGTAAATATTAAGAAGCAATGTTTCTCAGACTTTATCAAAATTAGGAACTCCTGCTCTTTGAAAGAAACTGTTAAGTGCATAAATAGATAAGCCACAGACTGGGAGAAATTACCTATCTGCTAACAGACTTATATCGAGAAATACAGGCAGCCGTCCCTCCATATCCATGGGGGAATGGTTCCAGGTGTCTCACGGGTACCAAAATCCAGGCACACCCAAGTCCTGCAGCTGGTCCTGTGAAAGCCCTATGTGCAAAAAACCAGCCCTCTGCAGGTTTTGTGCTCCAAAATTCTGCACTCTCAGTCTGCATTTGGCTACAGATGTAGAAACTGTGGATTTGAGGAGCTGGCTGGATCTGCTTAAAAAGAGCCATTGTACAAGTGGAGCCACACAGTTCTGACCCAGGCTGCTCAAGGGTCGAGTATGCATTACATAGACACGTATATATGTAGCCCACAAAAATCAGCAGTAAGAAACCAAACAGCTCAATAAAAAATGGAGAAACTATGTGAACAAATAACTCACCAAAAAGACATCCAGAGATAAACAGACATATGTGTCATAGCCATAAAAGAAATGCAAATGGACGCCACAATGAAACAACACTACTTACTTATATATTCGAATGTCCAAAACAAGAAAAATAAAATGTTGGCAAGGATAAGTGGCAATTGGAACTCTCATACAATTTTGGTGGAAATGTAAACTGGTATAGATCATTTTGGAAAACAGTTGGGAAGTAAAACATACATTTACTATACAACATAGTCATTCAATATTTAGGGCTTTACACAGGAGAAATAAAAGCCTGTCTTCACACAAAGAATGCACGAATGTTCACAGCAGCTCTGTTTGTTATAGGTGAATACTGGAAACAACACAAGTGTCCGTCAACAGGTTAGTGGATTGATAAAATGTGGTCTATATCTAGAATACAAGGGTATTTACCACTCAGCAATAAAAAATAATAAACAATTGATACATGCAACATGTTTGAATCTCAAAATAATTTTGCTGAATGAAAGAAGACAGGAATAAAAAGATATATACTGTATGATTCCATTAATATAAAACCCTTGAAAACACGAACTAATTTATAAGGACAAAAAGTACATCAACTGGGGATTAGTGGGTAAAAATTGGCAAGAGGGAGGGGATATAGAGGGGCACTAGAAAAATTTTACACATCATACAGAAAGTAAAATTTGAGGTTTATAAGTAAAAAAAAAATTAAGCTTCTGGGTTGACAGACATTTGTAAATTTTAAGACTTCTGAAAATGTTGTAACAATTTACATTCTCTTTGACAGTCCTGCAGCCTTTATTTCACTACATTCTTCCAATAGTTGGATACTGTAATTCTTTATCAGAATCGCAAAAAAAGATATAATTATTTTAATTTGTATTTCTTTGATAACTACTAAAGTTAATTTTTATATTTGTTGGCAAATCATATTCTTTATGAAATGTTTTTATAATAGGAATCTAAAAAATAATGACAAAATAAAGGAAAAGCAAATTAAAAGAGAAAATTTTTTAAAGTTAAGAATTTTCCAGAATTGAAGATAAAAAAGAGAGAAAGGTGGAAAAGACCAACATGATAAAGACTTAATCAGATAAGAATCATCAAAAGATGCTAAATTTTGGCCAGGCACAGTAGCTAATGCCTGTAATCCCAGGCTTTGGGAGGCCAAGGTAGGAGGATTGCTTGAGCCCAGGAGTTTTGAGACCAGCCTAGGCAACATAGCAAGACCTAGTCTCAACAAGAAAATCAAAAAACGAGCCAGGCAGGTGGCGCACAAATGTAGTCCCAGCTACTAGGGAAGCTGAGGCTAAAGGATCGCCTGATCCCAGGAGGTCGAGGCTGCGGTGAACCGTGACCCATGAACTAAGTAACATTTTCCCCTGAATCTTATCCATGATACCATGCTTCTTCCGCTGTTTCTTTTATGCCAGATTTTCTCTGAAGAAGCATATGTTAGCTTTTCAAAACTTGAGTACCTGTTATAAGATGTGATTTGACAAGTAAAATACAAGTTATTATTACCTCCTAGGACTGAGGTATCATCATGCTTGGATAGTTTTTTTTCCCTTCTGATACTTTTTAAGTGGCAATATGATTGCAGGTTCATCAATTTTAAAACCCTATACTTTTATTTTCTTCTTTAAGACAGGGTTTCATTCTGTCGCCCAGACTGAAGTTCAGTGGCATGATCACAACTCACCCGGCCTCAAACTCCTGGGGTCAAGTGATCAATCATCCTGACTCAGCCTCCCAAGTAGCAAGACTACAGTCATATACCACCGTGTCCAGCTAATTTTTCTGTTTTGTAGAGATGAAGTCTCACTTTGTTGACCAAGCGGTCTTGAACTCCTGGCCTTGAGTGGTCCTCCTGCCTCAGCCTCCTAAAGTGCTGGGATTACCAGCATGAGTCACAATGCCCAGCCCTATACTTTTTTTTTAAACCTTGAATTACTTTCAAATCAGGCCTACCCATACAGTACCCATAAAACAGATGGAAAAAAAAGCAGGATTTAACAGTTAACTTGATTAAATTTTTTTTTTTTTTTTTTTGAGTTGGAGTCTCACTCGGTCACCCAGACTGGAGTGCAGTGGCCGCTCCCGGCCACCGCAGCCTCGCCTGCTGGGCTCTGGTGATCCTTCCACCTCAGCCTTCCATAGCTGGAACTACAGGCGCACACTACCACGCCCGGCTAATTTTTTTTTATTTATTGTAGAGATGAGGTCTCGCCTGCCCAGGCGGGTCTCGAATCTGCAGGATCAGGCAATCTGCTCACCTCAGCCTCCCAAAGGCACGGAATTACAGGCTGAGCCACCAAGCCCAGCTTGATTAAATTTTATCTTGCTTGTTTGGGGCCTGATTTTGAGCCTAGGGACATCAACTCAATCTTGATCTTGTCATTCATCAAATTAGTTTTACTGCCAATTTCTGAGTTTATCATAAACTGATCCATCCACTCTTTCTTTTAGAAAAGACTAATTGGCCTGGGCGTGGTGGCTCATGCCTGCAATCCCAGCATTTTGGGAAGCAAAGGTGGGAGAATTGCTTGAGCCCAGGAGTTCAAGACCAGCCTTGGCAACAACATGAGACCTTGTCTCTACAAAAAGTAAAAATGTAACTGGACATGGTGGTGGTCTTTAGTCCCAGCTACTTGGGAGGCTGAGGTGGGAGGATCTACTTGAGCACAGGAGGTCAAGGCTGCAGTAAGCCATGATCATGTTGCTGCACTCTAGCCTGGGCGACAGAGTGAAGCCCAACTCAGAAAAAATAAAGAGAAAGAAACACTAATTTTAGAACACACAGAGTGCCAAATGTTGCAAATACAAAATCAAATAAGACTTGCTCTTGCCATTAAGGAGTCTAGTCAAATTCACTGATAACCATGTTGAAAGGGACAGGGCCTTAGAGGACACCCAGAGCACCCAGAGAACCAGAGAAACCTTCTCTCCAAGTTGAAAGCTATTTATCTGCACCCTCTGGGTACAGCTACTAATTCAATTGTAAAGGCTTCTAGCATTATTTTCAAACAGTCCACCTTTCTCCATTAAAAAAGAAACAAATCACCCCCCACCTAAATACTACAACAGCAGCTCCAGGATTCTCGGAGGGCCCAATCCAAGATATCCCTGCTGGGTCCCTTCTCGCTGTGATCACCCCAGCCGCCCACAGGTCAGGGAGCGGGAGCAGAGCTGGGCGCTTCCACAGGCAAACGGGACTGACATCACAGACCCCGGGTCTCCCAGCAGGCAAGGCACCCTCGGCGCTGCACAGTTGCCTCTCCCCACCCGAACACTGTGGCTCAGCATTCCTCCTAGGGCACACCTCCAGAGGTCACTGTGAGACCCCCCAACCCAGTTACCACCCCACTGCCTCTGCCTCTGCTTCCTGTGGGTCAGGGAAAGGATAGGGACCAGGGCACTACATGACGCCAGTCAACCATACACAGCACACACCAAAGCCATCTACACAAGGGAAAGGGAGAAAAATCCTTAAAAGCCCTGTCCCAATAACAACAAATTTTAAAAAAAGAGCTCCCTCCAGGCGAGGGGAAAAAAAACAACAATAGTACAATGCTAAAAGCCTGAGTGTTTCAACACTACAAATGATTGGCTCTCCAGCAATGGATCCTAACCAGAATCAATTGTCCCTAGAGACAGATACAGAGTTCAGAATATGGATGGCAAAGAAACTGATGAAAACAAGGCCACCAAAACAGTCCACGAATTGAAAGCTGACATGGCCATCCAAGAATGAACCAAACTGAACTTCTGGAAATGAAGAGTTAGCTTCAGGAATTTCAAAACACAGTCACTGCTTTAACAACATACTAGACCAAGCCTGAAGATCTCTTCTTTGAATCAACCCAGTGGGACAAAAATAAAAAAAGGTTTTTTTAACGAACAAAGACTTCAAGAAGTATGGGATTTTGTAAGGAGACAAAACCTACATCTGAACAGCATTCATGAGAGATAATGAAAGAATGGGAGCAAGCTGGAAAAACAAATTTGCAAGACAAAAGCCAAGAAAACTTCCCCTATCTTGCTAGAGAGGCTGACATGCAGATACAAGAAATTCAGATAATTCCTGGGAAATACTATATGACCCAACGATCTGGAAGGCACATAGGAAACAGACCATCCAAGGTCACTGTGAAAGAAAAAAGCTCAAAGGCAGCTAGAGAAGGGTCAGACCGCCTACCAAAGGAGAGCCGGCAGAATAATAGCACACCTCTCTGCAGAAGCTTTACCAAGCCAGGAGAGACGGGGGGCCCATTTTCAGCATTCTTAATGAAAAGCAATGCCAGCCAGTAGTTTCTTACCCCACTAAATTAAGCTTCATAAGCAAAGAGAAATGAAGTCTTCCTAGACAAGCAAGCTCTAAGGGACTTTGTCACCCCCAAAACAGTCCTACAAGAGATAAGTCTAAGGGAATACCAAACATGGAAACGAAAGTGATGCCACCTAACAGAAAAGCACACCTAAGCACACAGCTTACAGAACAAATAAACCAGTCACAAAACTGAGAACACACAGCAACTTTTTAAGAGCACTATGACAGAAACAAATTCTCACATATCAATATTACCTGGAGTGTCAATGGCCTAAATGCCCCACTTAAAAGGCTAGGAGTGGCAAATGAAATTAAAAAAACAAAAACAAAAAACCACAGATCTCATCCTTCTGCTGTCTTTGAAGACCCATCTCACTTCTAACGACACCCACAGGCTCAAGGTAAAAGGATGGAAAAAGATCTACCACATAAATGAAAAACAAAAAGAGCAGGGGTTGCTATTCATGGGTCAGATAAACCAGACTTTAAACCAACAAAGAAGAAAAAGGAAAGTGGAGGCTCGATCAAACAAGAAGTAACAACTATCCTAAATAAATGTGCACCCAACACAGGAGCACCCAAATTTGTGGAACAACTGCTATTAACACTGAAGCTAAGAAAGGACTCCAAAAGCTACACAATGATAGTGGGAGACTTCAACACCCACAAACAGCTTTAGACAGAACAGTGAATCAGAAAACTAAGAAAGAAATCTTGAAATTAAATTTGACATTGGGTAAAATTTAAAGAAAACCCAAAACCATTGGCTCTGCTCACCACCTGGGTAATAGGCTCAACAGAGTCCAAACCTCACTATCACATGATACACCTACATCACAAACCTGCACATGAACTCCTTCAATCTAAATCTTCTTTAAAAAAGAACGAAGTTGGATATATCACATTGTCAGACTTCAAATTTTACTACAGTAACCAAAACAGCATGGTACTGATACAAAAATAGACACATACGCCAATGAAACAGAACAGAGAATCCAGAAATAAAGCTGCTGACCAAAGGACACCCTAACTCAATAAATGGTGCTAGGAAATTGGCTAATCCCATACAGAAGAATGAAACTGGACTCCTTCCTCTCATCATATACAAAAATTAACTCAAGATGGATTAAAGGACTTAAACGTAAGACCTCAAACTATAAAAATCCTAGAAGAAAGCCTAGGAAACACTCTTCTTTCTGGACATCGGCCTAGGCAACAAATTCATGACCAAGTTCTCCAAAGCAAATGCAGCAGAAATCAAAACTGACAACTAAATTAAGTTAAAGAGCTTCTGTACAGCTTCTGTACAGCAAAGGAAACCAGCAGCAGGGTAAACAGACAACCTACAGAATGGGAGAAAATATCTGCAAACTATACATCTGGCAAAAGACTAATATTCAGAATCTATAAGGAAATAAAATAAACCAATAGGAAAAAAAAAATAAAGAGTCAGCAAAGGATATGAACAGACACTTTTCAAAAAGATATACAAATGGTCAACAAACATATTTAAAAATTTCAACATCACTACTCATCAGATAAATGCAAATGAAAACCACAATGAGATACCACCTCACATCAGTCAGAATGGCTAATATTGAAATGTCAAAAAGCAACACGTGTTGTTGAGGTTGCAGAGAAAAGAAAGCCCAAGCTTTACCATCACATAATATACCAATGTAACAAACCTGCACATGTACTCTGAAATCTAAAATAAAATTTTTAAAAGTCATACACTGTTGGTGGGAATATAATAAGCTAGTGCAGCCCTTTGGAAAGCATTCTAGAGATTTCTCAAGGAATGAAAAACCGATTTACCATTCAATCCAGCAGTCCCACCACTGCACAGGTTTCCAATTCCCAGGCCATGAACTGGTAGCAGTCCGTGGCCTCTTAGCAACCAGCCGCACAGCAGGAAGTAAGCAGTGGGTAAGCAAGCAAAGCTCCATCTGTATCTACAGCCACTCCCCATCGCTAGCATTACTGCCTGAGCTCTGCCTTCTGTCAGATCCGCAGTGGCAACGGATTCTCATCAGAGCATCAAACCCTGTTGTGTACTGTGTAGGTGAGGATCTTGATTGCACGCTCCTTAAGAGAATCTGATACCTGATGATCGGAGGTGGAACTGAGGGGGTGATGTTGTATATTTCATTGTACACCACAATGCAATAATAATAGAAATAAAGTGCACAGTGAATAGAATGAGACTGAATCATCTCAAAACCATACCCCCTCACCCCACCCATGAAAAAGCTGTCTTCCACAAAACCAGTCCCAGATACCAAAAAGGTTGGAGACCATTATGCTACTGGATATATACCCAAGGAGCATAAATCATTCTACCAAAAAGACACTCACATTCTACGCTTATTGCAACTCTATTCACAATAGCAAACATATGGAATCATCCTAGGTGTCCATCAACAGTGGACTGGATAAAGAAAATGGGGTGTACATGGAATACCATGTGGCCATAAAAAAGAACAAAATCAGCCGGGCTCGGTGGCTCAGTCTGTAATCCTGCGCCTTTGGGAGGCTGAGGTGAGTGGATTGCCTGGGCCCACGGGTTCGAGACCCGCCTGGGCAGCGAGACCTCATCTCTACAATAAATCAAAAATTCAGCCGGGCGTGGTAGCACATGCCTATAATTCCGGCTACTCGGAAGGCTGAGGCGGAAGGATCGCCGGAGCCCAGCAGGTCGAGGCTGCGATGGCCGGGAGCGGCCACTGCCCTCTAGCCTGGGTGACAGAGTGAGACTCCAACTCAAAAAAAAAAAAACAACAACAAAATCATGTCCTTTGTAGCCACAGGGATGCAGCTGGAAACCATTATTCCAAGTGAATTAACACAAAAACAAAAAACCAAATACTGCATGTTTTCACTTATAAGTACCTTGGGTACATACAGGCATAAGGATGGGAACAACAGACACTGAGAACTCCTAAAGGGAGGAAGGAAGGAGAAGGACAAGGGCTGAAAACTACCCACTGGGTACCACGCTTGCCACGTGGGTGATGGGCTCAAGCCCAGACCTCTCCACCACACTATATACTTCTGTCACAAACCTGCACATGTACTCCTTGATTCTAAAATAAAATTCTAAAAAACAAAAATTAAAGCAGAAAATAAAAAACAAACATGAAAGACGTACTGAATTTACTATATACTATTCATAGTTATCTACTCCATTCTGGTAGATAGCGTATACAGTTGTAGAATATTGTTGTATATAGTATGTATACATAGTATATCCAATATACCATATACATGTTATAGTATAGAATGCAGATGTGTAGTACCGGGAGGGACCAAAAAGAACCAGAATTATTTTTTGGAGGGTGGGCCCCATAAAGCTTCCCCCTCTAGGTAAATGTTGTAGGAACCCATTGGCTTCAGTGTATAAGCTAGCATTTGGCTTCAGTGAGTTCTTTTTTTTGAGATTCTTTCAACACGTGTGTCCATTGCATGATGGGTGATTTAGAAGTGCATCTGCTCACACCACACTGAGTGTTCAGCAGTTTTTGACCCGAACAGCACAGCCCTCATACCATTCACCCAATCTTACCCCAAGAGATTCTTTTGTTTCCCTAGATGAAAAAAGTCCTTAAAGGGAAATGTTTGGTCAATGTGGAAGAGGCAAAACAAATAATGGCAGAAGCATTAAAAGGCATTGAAACTGACGATTTCAAAAACTGTTTTGAGTAGTGGAAAAAGCATCTCAATAGGTGTATTGCATCAAAGTATTTTGAAGGTGACTAAACTTTAGACATGAAAGAATAAACACACGGTTTTTTATAAATAAATTCCGGGTTTTGGGAGGGTCCTCACTCATATATAGTATGTATACACATAGGATAATATAGTAAAATAGTATATCTTAAGGTACCAGTCAATCCTAGGTGGAAAAGAAGAATAGTTCCAGGTATATGATATTTTCCAAAGCATACTCAAAAATTTGGTAGAGACTGGCATCAAGCTTACTGATCGATAGTCACTTAATATCTGTCTACCTCTGCTTTACCTTGACAACAACGGCACTTGTCTGTCTTATTCTCCTAGTCTTCCTAGCTCCCCACAGTATACTGTCAATGACTCTGAAATCACATTTGCATGGTTCTTCAGTCCTCTGGAGCATAATTCATCTGAATCTGGAGATTGAGATCATTTAAATAGGCTATCTATGTTCTTATTATTTCTTCATCTGCTTTTGAGCAGAACAAGATAGAAACAAACTTGTAATCCAACAGTTATGCTTCCTCTGTATATTCAAAGTCTGTCCTGAGTAGTGAGCCTTGTTTTTCTTGTTCTGTTGTTTTCTTTACAAATGTTAAGCCTTTCCTTACTCTAAACTTTTGTCTTCCAACACAGTTAGATTTTACCCCACAGTATTTATTATAGTTAGCACCAAAAATAAAACAAATTTTAGAAAGGGTTCCTGCTCAACGAATGATATACAGTGCATTAGCATGACAGACTTTGAAAAGATGATATGTATCTTTCAGTTTGCAGATCATTACATCAGAAGACACTGATAAAGCAGTCAAATTTTTAATATTTTAATTCATGCTATCATTTAAAAATTATGAAAAAACAAAACATACTATTATGATAGGAATCTATTAACTTTTAAAATATGTGATAATTCCAAGGATTTTACTAAAATGATAACAGAATAACAGAAGCCAAAAGGAGACAGAAGTCTGCAATTTTAGTCCCATACACACAGTTCTCGTGACCAATGCAATTCTACGTGACCTACGAGAAGGCAAACCACATGTCTCTCTGCCTCAGTTTCCTCAACACTTCAATGTTTGAGTTGCACTAGAGTTCCCTATGGAGGTGTTTCAGAGGCTGCGACAGGCTGTTGGTTGAGTTGCCGCTACCCTCTTTGTAGCCTAACTCCCCAGTCACCACCACAGAACAGTTCAACCTTTGTCTGACTACTGAGAACTGGCAAAATTTGAAAAACCAATGGACAATATCAGTAGTTTCAAACCTTAAACACATACACACACATGCACATAGAACCCCTGAAGTTCAATGAGTTCAATTTGAAAGTCAATGCACCAAACTATTTCTGTGATCCCTTCAAACTCTACTATGCTTTGATGTATTTTCTTTTAATTAATGTACTTTTCTTTGAGTGCATTGTTTTTTTTTTTAACTCATTTAACAAATATAAGAGATACCTGATAAGTACTAGGCACTAAACCAGACTCATTATGAACTTTATCTCTAAAACAGTTTATCACCAGCTACAAAATTTTACAGACTGGAAACTGAGGTTCAGATAATCTATGTGCCATATCGCACATAAAGCTAGCACAATATATAGCCAGAATTTCAACCTTGTTTGTTTCTATAATATGCGGGGGGAGGGGTATATATAAAATTCCAAGTTTCATTGAAAATTATTAAGTTAAAATGTAGGTATTAGTTAGCAGCATAATTAAAATATAAACTAAATATTTTAAAATTTGACCTTGAATTCTAAGCCAATAATTTCAGATTCAATTAAGTTAGCAAAGCCCATCAATGTTTCAGTATTAAAGATGTTTTCATAAAAATACAATTGCTTTAGAATCTCCTTAAATGACACTAACCACAAGAAAAGTCCAACTGAATCCTCTCAAAACAGAAAAATTTAACTTTACCTACACCAAGGAAATGTATTACATTAAAACATTTTTTAGAAAACTTATATTAACAAATAGCCACAAAATTATTTTAAAATGTGTTACTGATGCAGAGATTTCCTCTTGCAGGAATTTCCTATTAGTATACTAGCACGCACGCACGCACGCGTGTGTGTGCATACATAGTGATTCATGTTTAATACCTTGTATCTTTTACACTACCTCAAAACAAAAAACCAATATATACACTGAAGTTAAAGTAAAAACTTTGGACAGCATTTAACTGAGCAAAGAATGATTTATGATTTGGGCAACACCCAGAACCAGAGTAGGTTTAGAGTGACTCCGAGGTTTCCAGATAGTATGACATTTATAAACAGAAAAAGGAAAGTGACATAGAAAAACAGCAGTAAGATACAGAAACAGCTGGATTGGTTACAGCTCAGTGTCTGTCTGCCTTATTTGAACGTGGTTTGAACAGTTGTCCATCTATGATTGGCTGAAACGCTGTGACTGCTACATGAATAGGCTACAGTCCTACAGTTAGATAAGTTAGATAACAGTTCACTGCATATGAAGAAACCTTTAGGCTAAACTTAAAATATGTAAGGAGGCAGTTTTAGGCTAAATGTAATTTAACAATGAGATAGTATGCAGTCTTCGAAAAGCTGAAGCTGATTTTGTGTGTGCACGCAAAAAAACCCCACACATATATATCTATATATACCTGACATACACATACACAATTATATGTAAAAAGTGATAAAATATATTTTTCAATAAAAAATAAAGTATTACAAAATGTATTGAACAATGTATACAGCACACTCCCATCTGTAGTAAGAGGGTAAAAAAAAAAGAACATTAATATACAGATGTAATCCTGCGCTTTGGGAGACTGAGATGAGTGGACTGACTGAGTCCGTGGGTTCGAGACCTGCCTGGGCAACTTGGCGAGACCTCATCTCTACAATAAATAAAAAAATCAGCCAGGCATGGTAGCGCATGCCTGTAATTCCGGCTGCTCGGAAGGCTGAGGCAGAAGGATGGCCGGCGCCCAGTGGGTTGAGGCTGCAGTGGCCAGCAGCGGCAACTGCACTCCAGTATGGGTGACAAAGTGAGACTTCAACTCAAAAAAAAAAAAAATACACACACACACACACACACATATACAGATGTGAGCTTGCATATGTATAGGTAATTTCTTTACAGTGATTGTTTCTTGGGAAGGGGCCTACAAACATAGTTTAGAAGGGAAACAGATGTTACACTGTATATCTCTTTGTATTATTTGAATTTTTTATGCCCTTTTTAGTGCTTGTTACCCATTCAATAGGAAAATCTTTATCTTAAATATTAACACAGAAGTGCTTTAACTGCTGTTCTATCTAAATGGGTAGTTTCTAAGGACACTATGAAATTAATTTTCTGAAATGATTTTAGTTTTACTCTTCAATCATAAATCTCGTAATTTTATTGTAAATCTTCTCCCTCCAGAAATGGTAAAAATAAACATGGAGGCCGTGTGCAATCAAGAGAGTGTGACCATGGCAAAGGAACAGAAACATAGGTCAATAAAACAGAGAATCCAAGGGAAAAAAGCCCACAAAAATATGCCAACTGATTGTTTTTTTACAAAGGTGCCAAAAAAATTCCATCGGAGGATGGATACTTTCTTAACAAACGGTACTGGAGGCTGGGCGTGGTGACTCATGCTTACAATCCCAGTAATTTGAGAGGCCAAGGCGGGAAGATAGCTTGGGCCCAGGAGTTTGAAACCAGCCGAGGCAACACAGTGAGACCTCGTGTCTATAAAACGATGAAAATATCAGGCCACTGCCTTCCTAGACTCTGGTGTGGCCACATGCTCTTGGAGCTACAGCTGTGCCCATATTTCCTGGCTTTGGCCCCCTCCCCTACCTTGGGGAGGTGAATCTCCTCTTTCTCTCTCTCTGTCTCTAATTTATTTTCTAAATAAACTATACTTTCTAATCTAAGAAAAAAAATTGAAATACTAGCCGGGTGTGGTGGTACGCGCCTGTAGTCCCAGCTACTCAGGAGTCTGGGGTGGGAGGATCACCCGAGCCCTGGAGGTTGAGGCTGTGGTGAGCTGTGTGTTCTCCAGCCTGAGTGACCAGAGTGAGACTCTGAGTGAAAGAAAAGAAAAGAAAGGAAAGAAAGAGAGAGGGAGAGGAAGAAAGGAAGGAAGGAAGGAAGGAAGGAAGGAAGGAAGGAAGGAAGGAAGGAAGGAAGGAAGGCAGCCAAGACAAAGAAAAGAAAAAGAAAAAATGGTGGTAGCGCAACTAGGCATCCATAGGCCAAAAAAAATAATAATAACCCTTGACCTAAAACTCACACCCTATTCAAAAATTAACTCAAAATGAATCATGAACTTAAACGTAAGAAAACATTCAACATAGTAAAGAATTCAACTCTCCACAAATGTATCCTTTTAATGAATTCCTGTCAAAATCCCAGGAGGGTGTTTGTAGACATGGACAAGTTCATTCTAAAATTCATACAGAAAGACAGAGAATCAAAAGCAGCTAAAAGAGCTAAGTATTTGAAATGAAGTACAACATAGCAAATCTCTTGATAGAAAACTGTTACAAACATTAGCTTGTATGCCTTAAATATATACGAGCTTTTTATTAGCTAGCTATACCTCAATCAAGCTGAGGGGGGAATCTTCTGGAAAAACAGTGAGTAAAATCCACGGGGCAACAGTAAAGGACAAGAGGGACAGGCAAAGGGTAAGACTTTATAGCAAAGCACAATCCGTAATAAAAACCTGATAAATTGGATATCAAAATTAAAAGCTTTCCCTCTGAAAGACCCTGTGAAGAGGATGACGAGACAAGCCACAGACAAGGAGAAAGTATTTTCAAACTACATATCTGACAAAGAGCTTATATTCAGATAATACAAAACAATTCTCAAAAATGAATGGAAAAAGCACAAACAATCCTGTTAGAAAGTGGGCAAAAAACATGAACAACACGAACAGATCTACAAATGGCAAACAAGCACTTAACTTGAAAAGATGCTCAATTTCATTAGCCATTAGGAAAATGTAAATCAAAACCATAATTAGATGATGCTACACACCTATCAGAATGGCTGAAATAAACACGTTGACAAGGATGCCAAGAAACTGGACCACTTTTGCACTGCTGATGGGGACATAAAATGGTACTGTTATTTTAGAAAAGAGAATGGCAAAACTAAACACACTCATCACACAACCCAGCAACTGCACTTTCAGGCACATATCCCAAAGAAACGAAAATGTTACATGTTCAAACAAAAATGTGTATATCAATGGTCATAGCCGTTTTATCAGTTAACAGCCAAAAACTGAAAACGAACCTATTCAACAGCATGTACTGTGACACACCCACAGCGCGGAACACTACTCAGGGACAAAAAGGAACTCCAGATATATGCAGCCATCTGGATGAGGGTATAAGTGGAATCTGCCAAGGGCTAAAGGCTGTATACTGTATGATTCCATTTATAGAATATTCCTGAAATGACAAAATTATGGAGATGGATACCCAGGTCTGAAAGGAAAGCAGGAAGTAGCTGTGGCTGTGAAAGTGCGATCCAAGGATCCTTGGGATGGAATGATCTGTTCTTCCACCGCGGTCATGTCACATGAACCTACACGTGTGATAACACTGCAAAGAACTGAATACACACGTGCGAAACTAGAGAAAGCTGAGCAAGGCTGATGAACTGCATTCATGCATCACAACTTCCTGGTTGTAACACTGTATCCGAGTTATGATGTTACCTCTGGGAGACTCAGGTCAAAAGGTATATGAGATCTTTGAGCACTTTTCCTGTAACTGTGTGTTAATTTACAAGGAACACACACGAAAATTTTCTTAACCTTTAATCTTCAATATGAAAAAAAAACCGTGGACAATACATGGTTAACTATTTCAATGACTTGTCATTACAGATGACCGACTTTCACGCTCCGGGGTGAGGAGTCACATAATGTACCTCCTATCTACAACTCAGAATTCACAGGTTTATCCCCATGTTTCCTCGCTCCCTTCTTTCTTCTCTGTCCCCACCACCTGAACCCTTCATAACAGACTATAAAACTGCAGTATATAGGATGTGCGTGTGTGCGCGCGCGCATGTGTGTGTGTCTCCACGGCAATTTCATGCTCTCTCTAATTATGTAGTTTTATACACACACACTCAGTTATTTACCACATTCATTAATTAGGATTCTGGGCTCTTCACTCCTAATATTAAAATCCATTATGTGGCACATTTTACACTTCCTTTTAAAGATAATTAAAATGTCAGTTATCTGTTGTTTATGAAGATAACTGTTTGCAGTCCCCAATTCCAACCAACTCATGGGTAAGTGGACCTCAAAAAGATTTTTTTTGCCAGGCTCAGTGGCTCAGCCTGTCATCTCAGCACTTTGGGAGGTCAAGGTGAGTGGATTGCCAGAGCCAGCAGGTTAGAGACCTGCCCAGGAAACTTGGTGAGACCTCATCTCTACAATAAATTAAAAAAAATTAGCAGACGAGGTAGTGTGTACCTGTAGTTCTGGCTACTTGGAAGGCTGAGGTGGAAGGACTGTTGGGGTGGCCAAGAGCGTGCCACTGCACTCCAGACTGGGCAACAGAGTGAGGCTCTAACTCAAAAAAAAAAGAAAGAAATTTGGCAACCACTTTGGGTCCCCTATGAGAGCTTTTCTGTCCTCTCAATAAATCCTGCTTTCTAAAAAAAAAAAAAAATTCCATGCTTGCTTTACACTTTGAGTTGATCACTGGTATAACCTATTTAGCAACAGAATACCTTCTGTGCACTAAAACAGAAGATGATAATGACAAATTTTGGAGAATAAACTAGGTACCTTTTCTGGCTACTGAAGTACACTGAATTGAATAAACCACTGTTTCAGGGCATGGGACTGGTATACTGGGCATGGCATATTATACAGACTAAACGGTACAGCATGCCATGTATTAAAAACATCTAATATATTCCAGACACCTAATAATTTATAGTTCTGAGCCTCCTTTGTTCAGAGAACTCTCACAACAGGCATTATTCCTATACTTTTTCCTATGACTGCTTTCTAAACTACTTGCCAAGCTTAAGCAATAGAATCTGACCCAGGGCTTCTATTTTAGATAAACAGATGATTGATAGATGGTAGATAGATTATATAGATGGACAGATAGATAGATAGATAGAAAAATGGATGGATGCTGGATAGGCAGACAGATATATGATAGAGGTGATAGATAGCAAGTGGACTCTAATATGAGTTCCCTGTGTAAAAGTCATGGGCTAAGACTTTTTCTCTCTCCATTCAAGAAAGAAAAGATCTGCTGTATTCTCAGACTAGTTACTCAATATTATACCAGTCACCCTCCTATCAGTTTTCATTTTGGGGATTAGGGGAATACCTTGTCCCAAAAGATGTACTGAATTAATCTTTAACACACAATATGCAAAGGAAATTCATCAGAAAGCATTATTCATGTGGTGTTTCTTAAACAGTGGCCCCAAAGGTCAGTTTTATAGACAGTGGCTATATAGACAATATAGAATATTGTCTCAAAATGACTAAGATCCATGGAATTAAACATTTATCCATTAATATGTGGCTCCTTAATGTTCACAACCTTTTGCATCTTGCTCATAAGACATACAATCTTAAATTTTCGCTAATCTCTTACTCAGAAAAACAATACTCAACATATTTTTCATTTCCAAAGCACATGCCAAACTGTAATAAGCAGTTTTAACAGAGCACCTTAAACACCCAATGAGAAACGAGCCAAGAAGCACAATCGGAAACTTTACCTTAATTCTTCTCTCAGTGTCATCTAGCTTTAACTCTGTCGAAACTAGTTTCTTTGCCAAATCATCTCGCTCAGGCAGGTGTCTTGCTTCACAGATCTTTTTCAGTTTCTGTAAGGAAAATTTTGTCTTAAAGAGTTCACCTTCCGTGTCCTTCACCCTTTTCTCAGTTGCCCGTTCTTTCTCTTGAGATTTTCTTAAGCGTTCTTTGAGCGTTGTAATCTCATTGTTATGACGAAGTATAAGTTGTGAGATCTCATTTTCTGCATCTTCAAACTTACTCAGGGCTTTCTCCTGTCTGTACTGAAGCCTTTTCAAAGACTTATTTTCTTTTAGCAGTTCGGCTAACTTGACCTGGAGTTCAGATACTTCATTCTGCAACTCATTGATTTTTAGCAGTCTTGCAGAAAGAACCCGTTTTGTGACAAAATCAGTTTCTTTCCGAAGTGGCTCTCTATTGAGGCTCTGGGAGCGAAATCCCACTCGGACTCCTTTTCTATTTGGCAGGCCTTTAGGGCTTGGTTTCCTAGAGGCTAAAAAAGAAACAGTAATCACGTAAAGTGAAAGCTGTACCAAATGTAGTGTTATTTATTCATTCTAATTCAAGGGGGACTATATCATTCTTTAGTTGTTTTGTTCCACAAAAGGGGATTTTTAAATACTTAGTTAAATATCAGGTTTTATTAAAAGCTCTAAATATGCTTCTGTTAAGAAAGGGCTGCAATCTTGCAAGAAAGGTCAAGAATATGACAATCCACCAAAAATGACATCCCAGTATTTAATGTGGAATTATTCTACATGCTTTAAAAGAAGTCAGCATCGCTTTAACCATTTTTAACCTTAAAGATAAGACAGCAAGTCAGAATTCAAACATGGGTACCATCAGCATTACCAGGATGCATAATAAACATTGTACAAAATACTGGAATAGTCAAGTCATTTGTGTCACAATATTTGGAATTATCCTTTGAAATGTGAAAACGTATGTTTTCTTTATATTAATTACAACTTTATCTGAAGACAGAATGATGGTATATTCTACAGTAAGAAAATCTGGAACTCAAATTTAGCACTTAGTAAATCCTTGGAAAATTCAGTTAAACCTTTCCAAGTCTATTTTCCCAACCCATAGAATGACATTACCTACACAATCAGGTTGCTGGGAGAATTAAATGAAATATATATACAACACAGAAAGTTCTACATATTCTCTATTAGTAATAAGAATTTCAACCCGGCTGTATGCGGAGGTTCAGCCTGTAATCCCAGTACTTTGGGAGGCTGAGGCAAGAGGATTGCCTGAGCTCAGAGGTTCAAGACCAGCCTGTGCAACTTGTGAGATCTCGTCTCTACAATAAATCAAAAAATAAGCTGGGTGTGGTAGTGCATGCCTGTAGCTCCAGCTACTTAGAAGGCTGAGGCAGAAGGATCACCTGAACCCAGCAGATCGAGGCTGCGGTGGCCATGAGAGTGCCAATGCACTCCAGCCTGGGAGACAGAGTGAGTCTCCAAAAAAGAACTCCATCCCATTTATCGGTGATTGAAAAATGAAAAACAGCAGTACAAACATGTTTCTAAATGTTTTCTCAGGGGATTTATTTTGTGTGATGCTCAAATCTAAAACTCCTAACATAATTTGAGAAACTAAAAACAAAGAATCATAACCTAAAAAATTTAAGTATATGAAATCTTTAGAGAGTACATATTAAACATATGGACTTGGCAGCAACTTGGATGAATTTAGAGTCTATCACACTCAGTGACCTATCACAGAAACAAAGAACAGAATTCCACATGTTCTCACTCATAAGCAGACCTTGAACACTTATCATAATACTATGAGAAAGGGATTGGCAATAGTGGGAAACTGCCAGGGTGGGATTGGCAGTTGAGGGAAACTGCCAGGGGAAGGAAGGGCACACCTCATCAACAAGGGTACCTGTATGATGAACATTTATATACCTAACCTGAATTGTACCCCACATCTTTTTTTTTTAACTGATTTAAAAAACTGATTTAATGAGCCTAATCCCACATCTTTAAAATAAAAAAAGAGTACATATTTAATCACACTTCTAAAAATGTGAAATAATGTTTTTATTTTTACTAAAAGTTCACTAAACTTAAACCTCAAGGTACAGAGCACCCTTTAAAAGAGAGGAAAAAAAAAAACTTCCAGAAGAAAGTCTGCCTTTCAGAAGTTAAGAAAATGATCTTTAGCCAAATGCAGTAGCTCATACGTGTAATTCCAACACTTTGAGAAGCTGAGGCAAGAGGATCACTTGAGCCCAGGAATATGAGACCAGCCTAGACAACACAGCAAGACCTCATCTCTACAAAGAAATTTTTAAAACTTAGCCAGGTGTGGCTACGCACACCTGCAGTCCCAGCTACTCAGGAGGTTAAGGCAGGAGGAGGATCACCTGAACCCAGGAGGTTGAAGCTGCAGTAAGCCATGATTGTGCCACCGCATTCCAGTCAGGGCAAGAGTGAGAGCACACCTCAAAAAAAAAGAAGAAGAAGAAAATGATCTTTAAAAGAGACTTCTGAAAGTCTGCCTTTCAAAGTTAAGAAAATGATCTTTAACCTCCATGGCAACTACATTTTTTCAAGGACAAAATGCATTCCAGAGTGAAAAAAAAAGAAGAAGAAGAAAAACTAGAAGATCCAACCTTTCCAGACACAGATATCTGATTACATTATATAAACAAGTAACTTTTACAATTTAGCATTACAAAATGTCTTAAAAAGATAGAGGATAGTATAGACGCTGTTTTGAATGTGCATGGATTGAGAATTCCAGCTCTATAAATGTATGAATACACAAAAGGAACCACTAATAAAATAAAATTAGGGAATACATAATTGCAACTTTGAAACTATGCTATCCAAGATGGTAGCCATTAGCCACATATAGTTACTGAGAAATCTGAAATCTGGGTAGTCCAAAGTGAGATATGCTGTAACTGTGAAATACACACATAGTTAAAAAAAAAAGAGGAATGCAAAATATTTCACAAAATGTGTTTTATACTGACTGTATGTAGAAATGATGATTTTTCTTTTGTTTTGTTTTTTTGGAGTTGGAGTCTCACTCTGTCACCGACTGGAGTGCAGTGCCGCTCCTGGCCACCGCAGCCTCGACCTGCTGGGCTCCGGCGATCCTTCCGCCTCAGCCTTCCAAGTAGCCAGAATTACAGGCGCGTGCTACCACGCCTGGCTGATTTTAGATTTATTGTAGAGATGAGGTCTCGCCAAGTTGCCCGGGTGGGTCTCAAACCTGCGGGCTCAGACAATTTACTCACTTCAGCCTCCCAAAGCGCGGGATTACAGACTGAGCCACCGAGCCCGGGCACTACAGCCTTGACATGCTGGGCTCAGGCGATCCTTCCACGTCAGCCTTCCAAGTAGCTGGAACTACAGACGCCCAGCTAGTTTTCGTGATTGAATGTAGAGATGAGGTATCACTAAGTTGCCCAGGATTGTCTTGAACCCCCGGGCTCAGGTAATCCTCTCGCCTTGGTCTCCCAAAATGCTGGGATTGCAGGTTAAGCCACCGTGCCCGGCCTGATAATGTTTTTAATATGATAGGTTAAATAAAAATATATTATTGAAATTAATTTCGTTGTATTTTCTTTTTTTAATATGGATACTAGAAAATATAAAACTACATGTGTGGCTTGCATTATATTTTCATTGAATAACATCACTTTAAAAATATAATTTCGGCCAGATGCAGTGGCTCACATCTATAATTCCAGCACTTGGGGAGGCCAAGGGGAGAGAATTGCTTGATCCTAGGAGTTCAAAATCGACCTAAGAAATATAGCAAGACTTCATTTCTACAAAAAAAAGTTTTTAAAAATTGTGGTGTATGCCTGCAGTCCCAGCTACTTGGAAAGCTGAAGTGGAAGGAGTGTCTGTCTGAGCCCAAGAGGTCGAGGCTGCGGTGAGCCATGAGAATGCCGCTGCACTCCAGTCTGGGTGATAGAGTGAGACCCCACCTCAAAAAAAAAAGAATGTAATTTTTTTGGCTAGGCAGGGTAACTCACACCTATAATCCCAGCAGTTTGAGAGGCCAAGGCAGGAAGGAGGATCATTTGAGGCTAGGAGTTCAAGACAAGCCTGGGCAATATAGCAAGACCCATCTTCACACACACACACACACACACACACACACACACACACACACACACAAACACACACACAAAATCAGCTGGGCATGGTGGCATACACCTGTAGTACCAGCTACTCAGAAGGTTAAGGCAAGAGGCTCGCTTGACCCCAAGAGTTCTGAGTAGCTGGTACTACAAAGTGAGACTCTGTCTCAAAAAGAAAAAAAAAGCAAGAATTTAAAATTTTAAGTATCCAACATTTCTATTTTCTTTCTTTCCCACAAGAAGTTAAGGGACTTTTGATATTATATGCTATTATGGAATATGTACTTGGTTCTAAGAATGACAGAAACTTTATATATGAAAATAATTATACATAAACATGATGTTAATTGTTCCAAACCTGATTTTTATGCACAAAACTACGTTACTTGGAAAACAAAATTTCATACAAAAAGCAACTTGTTTTATTTGAAAAGTTAAAGCCTAATAATATAAGAATCAGGCCAAAAATTTTTAGTCAGAAACAAAAGAGTTTCCACAACCAACTTTTTGACACCCTAAAACTCTGAACATTTTCATCTACATCTTATGAGCATGACTACAAATTAACCTGAACTTACAACATTAACCTGAACTCACAAATATTCCCATCTTCCTCTACCTTTCTTATTTCCATTTTCAAAGCTATCAAGATGAAACATGGTGCTTCATAAAAGGAGAGAGAAGAAGAAAGATGACTGGCCGATGTCCATGTCATTCTTCATCTCCCCTCGTTAAGTCGCCACCACAAAGTTGGTGGGAAAACATTGCTTTTTCTTCCTTCAAGTGTTTAAAATAAAATACGACTCATTTTTTAAATACAGTAAAAATAAACTATGCACCTACCAAAAAAATCAAAATATGCTTATACTACTGAGAAAACAATGGAATAAATATGTAATATACAAACATGTACAACCAAAATTTACTAAGTTTCATCATTATAAATTCTGATGGAGCACAAATTTTATTTTTAAAAATAATAAAGAATGCTGAAAACAAACAAGGAGGTAGAAAGAATATGCTATCAAACATGCAAATCCACAAATTCAAGGGTTTAAGATGCTATTTTAATTATATTTGTTTTGTCCTTAGTTTAGTCTACCCTGATTGCAATTTAAATCAAGAGAAATTAACTTAGTATTTAAGAATATGTAGTAGTTTGATCCCATTACTTGGTCAAAAGCAAACAAATTACCAGAGATTTTAATTCAAAATACAGTGCAAAGCAGAAAACATTACAAGTCAGACTGAAGACAGTAACTGAAATTTCCTGGGTCATGCTGGAACTGTTTTTGAGTTGGAGTCTCACTCCATCGCCCAGACTGGTGTGCAGCGGCACACTCCCGGCCACCCCAGTGTCAACCTGCTGGGCTCAGGCCACCCTTCTGCCTCAGCCTCCCAAGCAGCCCAAACTACAGGTGCACGCTACCACCCCCAGCTAATTTTTTGATTTACTGTAGAGAAGAGGTCTTGCCAAGTTGACCAGGCTATTCTCAAACCTGTGGGCTCAGGCAATCCCCTCACCTCAGTCTCCCAAAATGCTGGGATGACAGGCTTGAGACACCACGCCCAACCTGGAACTGTTTTCCACAGCTTTTCTCAAGTATCTTCTCAAATAAGTTAGACTTACATAAAGTTCTGACTTCTCAATTGGGTACCCTACTAAACTGCTTCTGGGGAAGGAAGGAAAAATTAGTCTTCCTTACCAATAATACCCTAAGTATTTCTTGGTAATAATGGGTATTTTCTAAGGCTCAACCCTAAGATCTGTTTGTTCTTAATTATTTAGCAAAGGTATTATCAGATCATGATCACAACTACAAAATTATAACAAGCACCCTTCACTTAGATTTAGAGAAAAGGACAAAATAAATAGGCACTTGATTGTTAGAAATTTGGACATCCCTAAGGAGCCAGATTAGGGGGTCGATGAAAGGGTTCCTTTCAAAAGGAATAAATATTCACCATAGCTTTTAATGAGTGAATTTTATTTTTCAAAGTAGAAATTTATAAAGGCAAATTTAATTAGGCCTTTGCTTAAATCCTTTCCAGGGCTAACTATTCCCCACACAGATAGTCATTATATTAGCACAGGATGTGACATGTTTCATGCATCACCCATTTTCCTTCTCAGCTCCTGGTTTTACCACTCCTGCCTTGCAAAGTAAACTCTCACCATTCTAAACTACTGCTGTTATAACTGTGCTGCATTTATTAATGCGTACTGTAATTACCTTTTTTGCCTTAGCTCATTTTTCTATGCTATACTTGTAGACCTTGCATTTTTTTTGTTACTGAGTACAGTGAAATGTTCTTGACCAGAGATTTATTCAGATGGAGATGAGATTTAGAAGCCTGCATAGTTGGCCAGGCGTGGTGGCCATGCCTGCAATCCAGTAAACTTTGGAAGGCCCAGGTAGGATAATCACTCAAGGCCAGGAGTTCAAGACCAACCTGGGCAACATAGTGAGACCCAGTCTCTACAAGAAATCAAAAACTAGCCAGGTGTGGTGGCACACACCTGTAATCCCACTACTAAGAAGGTTGAGGAGAGAGAATTGCCTGAGCCCAGGAGACTGAGGTTGTGGTGAGCCATGATCACGCCACTGTACTTCAGTCTGGGTGACAGGGTCAGATCCAATTAAAAAAATAAATTAAATTAGAAAAAAATTAAGGAGCTGGGTAGGGTGGCTCGCATCTGTAATCCAAACTACTTGGGAGGCTGAGGTGGAAGGACTGCTTAAGCCAATTGAGACCAGCCTGAGCAATGTAGCGAGACCCACTCTCAAAAGAACAAAATAAAAAATAAAGATACAAAAAAGTCCAAATATTTTGGGTTTCTGTTTTGCCTTTACAATACCTCAGGGACTCCCAGACATGCATTTATTTAGAAAGAAAAACAAAATGAGAAGCCTGAACTGTGTTTCTTTGGTGTATGAGTATTGTACGACTTTGACTATGACAAACAGTAATACATAGTACTATAAGCAACATTTATATAAATGTATTAACGTATAACCTGTCCAGAATGTAAATTAGCACACTTCCAAGCATATAACAACACACACGCTAACAGAAAAATTTCCTCAGGCTCTCAAAATGAGTCCTTCTAGAACCACCAGACTTTTTTAAGGCAGACTTACCACAGCGATGCACCTGGCTATCTGACGTTTGTCTCTTGGCACTTTCCCCCCTCATGCTTGATGGTGAAGTGAGATTGACCGGTGACGATCGGCCAGAAGACTGTGGGGTAGTTCCAGAATCAGAAGAATGAAAAGAATAATCGTGTTGGCCTGCCTTTCTTTCTTGACCCGTATCTGGACTTCTTTCTCTTTCCCCCATTGTTTTGAAACTGGTCTCTCTTCACGTAATCTCACAGATTCTTTTCTCCAGCAGACTCCATAAAAATGCTGAAGAACATGTTCACAGTCTTCAGATCCTGGTAATATTCATTTTTGTGCAGTCTATTTTCTCCACGATATATCCACAGACCACAATTCACATCAGCAGCCAAAAAATACTGCTGCTCTGCCCTACAATTAAGGAAGAAAAAGGAAGACTCATCATACGATCATGAAATAGATTTCTAGAGTTAATTACAAAGAAAGATGCTAAAAGCAAAATAATATACCGCCTCCCATTTTTTAAAAGGCTATAATTTATCTATATTTTCACACATAAGTTAATTATGCCATTTGGAGAAAAGACAGACTCTATCATAGCCTAGATAGAGAACATGTGAAGGACCTGAAACATAATTACTTCTGAAAAAATGTTAACTGAATTTGACCCCCTTGAATCTTAAGAGTTATAATAAGCACAAATACCGAAGTTAACAGGACAATAATGATCAAATTACCAGGTTTTTTCTTTCTTTTTTTTTGGCAGGGGAAAGAATAGTGGTAGTGCTAATGAGATGAGAACCAAGAAGAATATCTAAGACTGACCATATAAAAGTGTCTATTTTAAAGATATTTTTGAAATACAATTAAATTAAAAGAAAAATACATTTGATAAAAAAATTTGCAAAATGGCCATCATCTTTAATGTATAAATAAATATATCATATTATCCCTTAAAAAAACAAGAGGCCAGGCGCCATGGCTTGTGCCTATAATTCTAGAGCTTTGGGAGGCCGAGCCAGGAGGATCCACTGAGCCTAGGAACTCAGCATGGGCAAAATAACAAAGACCCTGTCTCCATAAGAAATATAAAACATAGCCAGGCATGGTGGTGCACACCTATTGCCCCAGCTACTTGGGAGGCTGAAGTGGGAGGATAGCTTGACCCCAGGATAGCTTGAGGTTGCAAGGTATGATCGCACCACTACACTCCAGCCTCTTACAAAAAGAAAGAAAAATATTAGATTAAAAAAATTATTTTATTTTTTTTAAGCAGGATTTATTGAGAGGACAGAAAAGCTCCCACAGTGGGAGGGGACGCGAGGGGGTTGCCCTAGATTAAAAATTAAATGGCCAAAATAATCAATACAAATGATAGGCACATAAAAATATTCAACCGCAGATACCATTTTTAAAGCTATCACATTACCAAAGGTTTTTCAAAACAGTAACATTCAATACTTCCGGAGCTGCTATCACGAAAAGATCCATAGAATTTTGGGGAAAAAAGTTGCCAAAATGCGTTAAGACTTTAATTATGGTTGGGCTCAGTGACTCAGTCTATAATCCCAGCACTTTGGGAAGCTGAGACGAGTGGACTGCCTAAGTCCACAGGTTCAAGACCCACCTGGGCATCTTGGCGAGACCTCGTCTCGAAAATAAATCAAAAACCAACCGTGCGTGGTGGCACGCGCCTGTAGTTCCAGTTACTTGAAAAGTTGAGGCAGAGGGATCGCTGGAGCCCAGCAGGTCGAGGTGTGGTGGCCGGGAGCGTGCCACTGCCCTCCAGCCTGGGCGACAGAGTGAGACTCCAACTCAAAAAAATTTTTAAAAAGAATTATATCAGCAAAGGATTAAAGCACACTAAATATGTTTAAATCTGTGATTTCACGTGATATATTTTTTTAAAAAAATAGCCAGGCTCGGTGGTTCAGCCTGTAATCCCAGAGCTTTGGGAGGTCGAGGTGAGTGGACTGCTTGAGCCCGCGGGTCCGAGACTCACCTGGGCAACTTGGCGAGACCTCGTCTCTACAATAAATTTTCTTAAAAACTTAGCTGGGCGTGGTGGCACGTGCCTGTAGTTGCAGCTACTTGGGAGGCTGAGGTGGCAGGATCGCCGGAGCCCAGCAGGTGGAGGCTGCGGTTGTTGGGAGCGTGCCACTACACTCCAGTCTGGGTGACGGAGTGAGACTCAAAAAAAACAAAATTATTCACCTTTGGAATAATTCCCTACCTTTGCTAGGGACCCAACTCATTAATTTGAAAATTGATGCATAAAGAGAAAAAATATCTACCATGCATCTGCCAATGCTATGAAAAACTAAATCTCAAAATAACAAAATAGTAGATGAGGGGAAGTTTTTAATATAATTATTCTAGTTAATAAGGGAAAAAGGAAACATTAAAATGACAGCAGTAGAATACTGCCATTTTGTAACCACTAATGAAATAATGAAACTGTATCATGATATAATGCTCACTAATGGCCCTAACACTACCAAAGAGAAACAACCAGACATTATATGCCTCATGATAGGACACAATACCTCTGAAGTAATCTGCCCTTCCCCAAAAAACTAAAAGTCTGGATCTGATCAAGCTTCTAGATGAAAATGCCACAGAAAATGCCTGTGACAGCTGTACAAGGAAAGTCATCAAAATCTAGACTGTGGCAAATTCTACAGGAAAAACTCGTTTATTTAATGAACAAATTGCAAGCAGAATAAGGAGAGAGGAAGAAGGTATCTATAGATTAAGAAAGTATTCAGACACAAATACCAGTTGCAATCTATGGAATTTATTTCAATCTTAATTTATATACAATAGAATTTCTTTTTTTTTTTTTTTTTTTTGAGTTGGAGTCTCACACTGTAGTCCAGACTGGAGTGTAGTGGCCGCTCCTGGCCACAGCAGCCTCGCCCTGCTGGGTTCCGGCAATCCTTCTACCTCAGCCTTCCAAGTAGCTGGAACTACAGGGGTACGCTACCATGCCCGGCTAGTTTTTGATTTATTGTAGAGATGAGGTCTTGCCAAGTTGCCCAGGCGGGTCTCGAACCCGCGGGCTCAGGTAGTTCACTCACCTCAGCCTCCAAAGGCACGGGATTACAGGCTGAGCCACCGAGCCCGGCTTACAATACAATTTCAATACAATGTATTGTATTTTAAAAATTGTAAGATAATCAAGAAAATTTAAACACTGATTGGATATTTAATATTAGGGAGTTACTATTGTCAGAGGTGAGATAATAATATTGCAGTTATTTTTTAAAAGATTTTACAAATACATGTTGAAATATTTATAGACAAAATGAAATGTCTGGGTTGGCTTCAAAACAACTCAGGGGAAGTGGGTAGTGGTAGAGATGATATAAGACTAACCATGAGTTGATAGTTGTGTAAACTGGGTGATAGAGACTTATGGCTTCATTATTCTAAAATCTCTACTTCTGCACGTTTGAAATCTTCCCTAGTAAAAAAGTATTTCTTAAAAAAACAAAAAAATGAACTTAGAACTTTAATTTTACTGCTCGTAGGTTAGTGGCTAGCAATCTCAGTCTCTGTTAAACTACTGTAACTAAAATCAGCAATTCCAATGACAAGTACTAATGTTAAAAAAATATATGTATGTGTGTGTCTGTAAATTAGCCTGAATCTTTCACCTTACAATCATGAAAAAATATTTGCACATGAAAAAAGGTGCCTAGGCCAGTTGCAGTGGCTCACACCTATAATCCTAGCACTTTGGAAGGCCAAAGTGGAAGGATGACTTGAGGCTAGAAATTCAAAACAAACGTTTTTTTAGTTAGACAGACATGATGACGCTCCCTGCAGTCCCAACTACTTGGAAAACTGAGGCAGGAGGACCACTTGAGTCTACAAGTTCGAGGCTGCAGTGAGCTATGACCATGCCACTGCACTCTAGCCTGGGAGACAGAGGGAGACCCTGTCCCCACCTCCCAAAAAAATTGTGCTCATGCCTGTAATCCTAGCACTTTAAGAGGCCGAGGTAAGAGGACTACTTGAGCCCAGGAGTTGAAGACCAGCCTGAGCAACACAGCAAGACCTCATCTCTACAAAAAGCAAAAAATAAAACAGGCATAGTGGAGCACACCTTTAGTCCCAGTTTCTCGGGAAGCTGAGGCAGAAGGATCGCCTGATCCCAGGAGGTTGAAGCTGCAGTGAGCTGTCATCATGCCATCGCACTCCAGCCTGGGTGACAGAGTGAACTGAGGAGGGAAGGCAGAGCCGGGAAGAAGACAAAAAGGGTATGAGCAAGCAAGTGGCTCCACCACTCATCGGCTATGTAAATCTGCAGTTTCTGAACACCTAATCTAAATCTGATGTTTCTATTTGTGAAATGGGAATATTAACAGTAACCACCTTAAATAATTGTTGTGAGGATTAAATGAGATAATTCAATATCTATCACCCAACAAGCATCTGGCTCTTACATTAGCAATTCAAACACACGAGATGCTCAGTAAATCATGATCATGTTCCCTGTCAAAGACTTTCAGTTTAAATTCTAATAACATAACTAAAAGTTGATTACATGGCAAAGATGAAGATTTCTGTTTACATTTGCATAGCAGAAGTCGCTTCTCATGACCCATCCTGTCTAAATCAGCAGCATCAACCACCTTTTCATGGCAAAGGGGAAGAACACACCAAACAGCACTCCTACCTCTCCTCCCAAATACAGTCAAGCAGTTGCAAATTAAACAGATAAAAGGTGATATCCACTACCTCATGATCCAAGTCCTGTTCCCTGGAACTACCATTTTAGTGGCTCACACACTTATGCTTACACTATTTCTTGAATTGACAATGATAGACTACACAAAATGATTTAACTCACCCTTCATTTTAGATGATTGTCACATGCAACTGCCTGCTAGTTATGCGAGTTTTTTCCTAGAATTGCTAAGTGTCTTTTTTTCCCCCCAGAGGAAAAAACATGCTTATCACTAATACCTACCAGCATCTTAATGATCAATAGCCCGAAATCCCTTCCATTCTTCCTCTTGAAGACACTTTGCTCAAATGGCCTATTCTAATTTAAACCAATTACTTTCTACAACTGTTGCACTGCTGTCATTCTGGAGTTACTTAACAGAATTGCTGTGTTAGTGTACTACTTCTAGCCCATGTCATCATCTTTCTTAGTTTTCATTATTTTGCTGGTCCACATGCTTAAGTAAATTTTTCAAACAGGGCTTATGGTTTAGGAAGCACCTGTTCTAAGTCCTTGCATGCTGAAGATTGTTTTTATTTTACTTCATACTTGATAGTTTTCATAGGTTCTGAATTCTAGGTTACTTTCTCTCAGAACTTTGAAGATAGTAATTCACTGTCTTTTAAACCCTCAGTGATGTTATATGACACATTTGTTATAGTCATTCTTTCACTCCAAATATATTTTTTGAGCTCTCACGTGATAGAGAGCAATAACAAAAAATCCTGTCCTTACTATACTCATCCAATTCTCATTCCTTTACAGGTTTCTTCTTTCTCTCTTTTTTCCTCCCTTGGAGTGTCTAGGAATTTTCCTCCTCTACTACTGAAGTTTCACAATGATATAAAGAGGAGTGGGTCTTTTTCATTGTATTGGGCCCTCATCTCCCCCTCCTCCTTTCAATCTGGGAATCTGCATATTTAAGCACTATAGATATTCTTATATTACTTTTCTGATCATTGAACTTCTCTGTTTTCTCTTTTTGAAACTTCTACAAACCTGCTCTTTGTCTCTTTGCTCTATTTTTTTTTTTTTTGAGTTGAAGTCTCAGTCTGTCACCCAGACTGGAGTGCAGTGGCCGCTCCCAGTCACCGCAGGCTCGACCTGCTGGGCTCCGGCAATCCTTCCGCCTCAGTCTTCCAAGTAGCCGGAATTACAGGTGCGCACAACCATGCCCAGCTAATTTTTTTTTTTTTTTTTGTAGAGATGAGGTCTCGCCTGCCCAGGTGGGTCTCGAACCCGCAGGCTCAGGCAATCCACTCACCTCAGCCTCCCAAAGCATGGGATTACAGACTGAGCCACCGAGCCTGGCTTCTTTGTTCTATTTTCAAAGAGTTGACTCAATTGATCTTCTAAGCTATCATTTAAAAAAAAGACTATGTCAATACTTTCATTTCCAAGAACTCTCATTCTGATTTTTAAAATAATTATTCTGTTCTTACTTTATGAATGCAATATATTTTTTCTCTGAGAATATTAAATAGACATTTTTTGTTTAAGATCTTTCTAATCCAAGAATTATCTGTTTCACATGGTGTCAGTTTTAATGTTTATCTTGGGCTTTTTATTTATATACTGCCGGTTTTACATCTTTGAAGATAATTTTTGGTTGACCATTGACGCTTAAGAAAGAAGAGTGAATGGAAACCCTGTACGTGTGAGTAGGGCTTCCTGACTGGAATGCTCTGCTCTATGTCAGACGAAAAGCAGAGAATTAGTCATTGTATAGGCTATATATTACAAAAAGAATACACACAATATAGAGGTTATGTTTAATATGGATAATTCCCTAAGATTGAGAATAAGGAAGCTTATCTTCAGACACAAATGTCCACAATAGCAGTGACACTTTTCCTTGATGGTTGTTTTGGTTTTTACTTCCAGAAGGAATAAGCTCCGTCTATTTTGATGGGAAAGAGACAGAGGCGTGAGTGAGGAAACACGAAATACCACAGAGACTGTCGCTGTGCATGGGCTTGGATGGGAGAAGGCACAGCTGTCCCACACACAGCTCTCCAATGATCCCTCCCTCTGCATTCTCAAGTGTCCTTTCTCTCTGACCTTTTGAATCCCAAGAATCTGAGAGTCTGTGAGACACATCAGAACCTTCCCTTGTTGCAGCTCCTTCGTGAATATTTTCTCTATTCTAACTGTTGAATCCATCAATACTCTTTCAGAAATGCACTGCACTCTCTCGTCTACGGAGTACTCTGTTATCCCTTCAGAGTTACAGGTTTATTCTCTTTTTCTCTTTAGTACCATTTTAATATTGTCTCCAGGGAGAAAACAGACAAACACACATGCCAAATCAACAACTTTAACAGCAAATATCAGTCATTTTAAGCCAATTATTTCTAACAATTATTCTCACCCTTTCAGACAACTTGACATAAACAACTGATTTTCCAAAGTCCGTGAGCTACCATTCAATTCACGTACCCACTCAGTCAACAAAAATTACTGATGAAAAGCCCAGACTTCTTCACCACTACACAATGCAACCACGTAACCAAAAACTTTTTGTGCTTCTCAAAGCTATTAAAATAAAGGAGAAAAAAAAAACTTACGATGCAGTTTCCATTTTAGACATTAAGGAAAAATGTTTAAGAGTAACCTATGAGCTAGACTGTTATCCCACTTCTTTTCCAACCGTTTTTTTTTTTGAGCCCACAGTAGTCAAGTTTTCATTCCCAGCACTCGACCAAAATACGCTTTTGTTAAGATCACCAATGACATTTATCTTTCTGACTTCATCAGCCCATTTTCTATCCTATTCCTCCTTGACCTCACAGTAGCGTTTGCCACAATCAACTACTCCTTCTTTCTCCAAACATTCTCTTTCTGACTCAGTTTCCACAGCCACCTATTCCCCTGGTTTTCTCACCTCCTCGCTGCTTCCTCTCAGGCTCCCCTACTGAATTGCCTCCTCTGCCTGTCCTCTACACGAAGGAATACACAAGGCGGCCCACGCTGGCCCTTCTTCTTTATTGCCACTCTTCTCCTTGGGTGACGTCGCCTAGCTCTCATTTCCCCTGACTTTCAGATTCACACGCTCACCCTTCTACTTGACAACTCCGCTTACATGCCAGAAACTTAAATCACCTCCTGTCCCCCTTCCTCTCTTCCTGATCTCATTCGACGGCAAGCTCACCTGTGAAATGACTCACGTCACACATCTAGGAAACATTCTGGATTCCCTCCTCCAAACCACAGGTCAAGTCAAACAGCTTAGTCTCCAAAACACATTCCAGATCTGAGCGTGTCTCACCATCCACACTGCCACTGCCCTAGTCACAGCCACGGGAGCCCACGTCTTCCCACTCGGACTTGTGCAACAGCCTCCTGACACTCTGCTTTAATCCTTGCTCCCAGGTCAGCTCTTCGTGCGGCAGTCGGAAAACGTGACTGAAACAGCGATCAGACAGCACTGCTCTCTGGCTGAACACACTTCAGTGGCCTCCAGGGCCAGCAGATCCCTTAACTAAACCCACACACTCACACACGATCCAGCGCTTCTGCCTATGACTCCATCCTCATCTCCTGTCTCTCTTCCCTCCATCTCCCTTTTCAGGCAAACCTGCTTTCTTTTGTGCCTTCAACATCCCAAGCCTGCTGCCAGCTGAATTTGAACTTGCTGCACCTGCCAACCTGGAACCTCACAAGGTGTCTCCTCCTCTTCTTCCTGTTCTCAGCACAGATGTCACCTCCTCTAAGTGGGCTCCCCTGACGATTCTATCAGAGTGAGTCCAGCCACTCTATCACATTACCTGGTTTTACTGTCTTCATAGACCTTGTGACGATTGGAAACAATCTGACATTTATTGTCTTACCCCTCTTACTAAATGTAAGAGCCAGGAGAACAGAAATCTTGTCTGTCCACCTCACCAAAGTAACATTATTCATTAATTATTTGTGGAATGAATGATTATCTGCTAATGTTATTCCAAATACAGTATTAACAGTTTCATTTATAAAATTTTCCTTTTCATTTTAAAGGAAATGTTAAATATTCCCTCTTTTAAATAACTGCATAAGACTGACTTAAATCTTTAAAATTCCTAAGAATAGGGAAAAGTTAGCAAATCAGAAAGTTTTGTTCAGATTCACTACCATTGTAAAGCTGCAATATTCTTTTCTAGGTTAATTTTAAATAACTAGAATAAAGTAACACAGCTTCAGCCTAAATAAATTTCACCTGCAGTTACAATAATTTCTTTTTGACTAACATAGTCATAATACTGAGTACAATTACTATTTTTATAACTTGGCGAGACCTCATCTCTACAATAAATCAAAAAATTAGCCGGGCGTGGCAGCGCGTGCCTGTAGTTCA
>NW_007249792.1:29881-34004 GCF_000164805.1 Carlito syrichta | reverse complement strand
CTGGGTGACAGAGTGAGACTCCAACTCAAAAAAAAAAAAAAATTATCTAGATTAACAGAACACTGAAGATTTACAGTCTGTGTATAGGTCTCCAACTAATTTAAATTAATTCATTATAACAAAGAACGAATCAGTTAACAGTAGTTCATCTGTTTCCCCTATCTGTGTTTGAGGGGTAAGGGTAGAGGGTGTATACACTCCATTAGCTCTTTCTCAACAATAATCAAATAATTCGTCAGATAAAAGAAAAAAAAATTATGTCTTACTCAACGTCAATTCCTAAGAACAGTTTGTTTTGTGACAATGGCCAAGAGTGCTCTCCAGCCTGAGTGTAACAGAGTGAGACTCCAACTCAAAAAAAAAAAAAGAAACCTATCAAATCTAATACTTGTCATTTTTCATCCAAAAATAAACTTTCCTTAAAAAAAAAAAAAAAAAAAAAAGCCAGGCTCGGTGGCTCAGCCTGTAATCCTGCGCCTTTGGGAGGCTGTGGTGAGTGGACTGCCTGAGCCCAGGGGTTCGAGACCCGCCTGGGCAGTGAGACCTCATCTCTATAATAAATCAAAAAATCAGTCGGTCGTGGTAGCGCATGACTGTAATTCCGGCTACTTGGAAGGCTGAGGCAGAAGGATCGCCGGAGCCCAGCAGGTCGAGGCTGCGGTGGCTGGAAGCGGTCACTGCACTCCAGTCTGGGCGACAGAGTAAGACTCCAGCTCAAAAAAAAGAAAAAAAAAAAAGCCCCAAACATTATAGGTTCCACATAAGAGATTAGGAAAAAGATTACCAAAAGATCCTTCTGTGCTAGAATGTTTCCTTTACATCCAGTTACAAATGAATCAGAAAGTAATTTAAGCTATAGAGTCCAAAGCATATAAAGTATTATGATGAGGCCAGGCACGGTGGCTCAGCCTGTCATCCCATCACTTTGGGAGGCCGAGGTGAGAGGACTGCCTGAGCCTGCATGTTCGAGACCAGCCCAGGAAACATGGTGAGATCTTGTCTCTACAATTAAGCAAAAAATCAGCTGGGCGTGGTAGCGCGCCTGTAGTTCCAACTACTTGGAAGGCTGAGGCGGAAGGATCACCTGAGCCCAGCAGGTCTAGGCTGCGGTGGCCGTGAGCATGCCCCTGCACTCCAGCCTGGGTGAAAGAGGGAGACTCCAACTCAAACAAACAAAAAATCACAACGACCATATGATTCATGTGACTCTAAGAAAGGCTCTTAGTTTATAAAGAAAAACTATAAAATCAATAAACTGTTAATTTCCTGATACACCCCTGTTCTCAACTTTGTACAAAACATTGCTGACTGGCTACCTTTGCTGCAAACGAGCGCACACAACACACAACTAAACACGTAAGATGAAAATAAACTTAAGAGGCAAAGAAACAAATAAAAAGATCAATCTCCTCAAAACGGAAAACAAGCAGCTACAGATGAGCTCAAAGTAAAAAACAATGTCACTACACCAAAACCACCACTGCTTGTCTCCTACAAGGGAGGAAAGAGTAAAAAACAAATGAAAACCAAGTTTTTCCACTCCTCTATTACATGGTACTGTATTACTTCTCAACATTTTCCTTATTTGCCCTACTACATTCATTTGCTCAACACCTACTCTTGCCTAAAAGTCATACTATGTTTGGTTAAAAATAAAAACTTAAAAAATAACAAACTGTGTTTGGATTTAAAGTATGATATTAAATATGGCTGGGTGCAGTGGCACACACCTGTAATCCCAACACTTTGGAAGGCCAAGGCAGGAGGATTGCTTGAGGTCAGGAATTCGAGGCCAGCCTGGGCAACACAGCAAGGCCTCGTCTCTTCAAAAAAATCAGAAAAGTTAGCAAGGCTTGGTGGCAGACACCTGCAGTCCCAGCCACTCGGGAAGCTGAGGCAGAAGGTTCACCTGAGCCCATCAGGTAGAGGCTGCAGTGAGCTGTAATCATGCCACCGCACGCCAGCCTGGGTAAGAGTGAGAGACTCTGACTCAAAAAAATGAAATAAAGTATTAAGGATGACTGGACAGATCACAGTAAATGCTAGACTTAAAATTTAAGGCAAAAATCAGCTTCTTTAAACAGTATTTTGAAACAATGGGTCAAATTAAGGCGTCCTAACCACATTATGTACTCCCAAAGTTTAGTCAGTCAAATGAAGCATCACAGAACATTCATTCATTGATTTACAAGACTGAATGCCGACTACAAAAATGAGCAAGATACAACTGATCCCCTACCATTAAGAAATTCTCAGGTGGGTGCAGTGGCCTGTAATCCCAGCACTTCTGGGAGGCCAAGGCGAGAGGATTGTCTGAGCTTAGGTGTTGAGACTAGCCTGGGCAACTTGGCGAGACCTCGTCTCTACAATAAATAAAAGAAATTAGCTGGGCATGGTGGCGCATGCCTGTAGTTCCAGCTACTTGGAAGGCTGAGGCGGAAGGATCACCTGAGGGCAACAGGTCTAGGCTGCGGTGGCCGTGAGCATGCCACTGCACTCCAGCTGGGCGATAGAATGAGACTCCAACACACACACACACACACACACACACACACACACACACACACACACACAAATTCTCAGGCAACAGAAAAAAGATAATGCAACAGAGTATAAGCACTAATGATAAAAAGAAGTAGAGGTGGCTGAGTAAACTCCGAACTGAGATTAGAGAAGGAAGTTGAGGTTTCCAGAGAAGATAATGCCCAAATTGAGTCTTAAGGTATTAGCAGGGTTAAGCACTAGTATAATTTTGGTCGTGTGTGTGTGCGTGTGTGTGTGTGTGTGCAAGGTAGGGCAGAAAAATGAGATTCAAAAAAAAAGGCAGTCAGTGAAGCAAGACCGTTTCAATAAGGTACAGTTTGTGCAAAAGCAAAAGGCACTAGGCAGGCATGACATATCACCAAACTGCACATGGCTCACAAGGGTGCTGTCCAACACAGTAGCTACTGAGCCCTTGAAAAGTAGTTAGGCAGAACTGACATACTGTAAGGGTAAAACACATGTGGCATTCTGAAAAGTTAGTACATAAAACAGACCATAAAAAATCCCTCCAATAAGCTTCTTAAATATTCTTTATATGTTGAAACAATATATATGGCACACTGAATTAAATTCAAAACATTAAAATTGATGTCACCTGTTCATGCTTTCTTGTATGGCTATTGAAAAAATATGCATATGGCTCATACTGTATTTCTATTGGACAATGTTAGTTTAGAATGTCTGCATTGGCAAGAGAGTAGTGATAAAGTAGTAATAAGGTGAGCTGGTTCAGATAGAAGAGACTATAAAAGAAGAATCTCTATGTCATATTAAGAAATTGGATGGAAACAAAGGATCTTCAGTAGGGTTAAAATGATGATCAGATCTGATATTTGCAAGGATTCATCTCCAAGTCAAGAACCAGAGGACAGTAAGGATGGAGAAAGAATACCAGATGACAGTGTTTTGAATTAAGGTAATAACCGGAGGCAGAGTACAGAACATATTCCAGAAATGTCTATGAAGTAAAATAAGCTAGATTTGGTGATGGATTAAATGTGGAGTATGAGAAGAGAGAACCTGAATGAATTACAAAGTTTGGGGCTTGCAAAATTAGGAGAGTATGGTACCACTCAACTGAACTGTGGCAGGGAAACATGATGAATTCCATATCAGACATACTGAATTTGGTAAGCCTCTGGGAAATCAACGTGAAATACCAAACATTACTACAAAAGTTTGATGATAACTCAAGAGTCCCAAGGCCAGAGATTAAAAAAAAACCAAAACTGGGAGCGTGTAAATGAAATACTGATGGTAGAAACCAAGAATGAGGATAAACTCAGTCAAGAAAAGAACACAGAGAGAAAAGAGACAACAGAAGACTGAATTATGAGGAAAAACAATAATGAAAGTTAGTTAGTGGGGGCCAGGCTTGGTGGCTCAGCCTGTCATCCCAGCACTTTAGGAGGCCAAGGCGAGTGGATGGCCTGAGCCCGTGGGTTAGAGACCCACCAGGGCAACTTGGCGAGACCTTGTCTCTACAATACATAAAAAAAAAAATTAGCCAGGCGTGGTAGTGCGCCTGTAGTTCCAGCTACTTGGAAGGCTGAGACAGAAGGATTGCTGGAGCCCAGCA
>NW_007249792.1:28059-29677 GCF_000164805.1 Carlito syrichta | reverse complement strand
CAAAAAAAAAAAAAAAAAAAAGCTGGTGGAATTTCATCTGAAGAGGATCCCACAAGGGAATTGAAGAACGACAGGAAGGAGAACCAGGAGAGAGAGCAACCTCTTTTCTGTCACTGGTTTCTATTGTGTCTTACAGAATTTCAGCTCCACGACATATTTAGCCAAAGAGATGGGGCTTTGACAAAAGAGGACAAATCTCTTTTCCAAGGCTACCAATTCCTTTGTGGTATGTGACATGACACTATGTCAACTCTGAAAACCAAAGCAAACGATTACTTCCTCCTGTGTTTGGATAAACATACTAGCCAACATGCAGCAAACCACCAAGTGAAACACTTAAAGCAGCAACACAAAATTCAAATGTAAAACTACAACTGAAAAAAATACATAGATTAAAATAACAACCCCACCAAAGAAAGCAAGAGTGAGAAAAGAACTGAGAACTTACTGGTTTTACCTGTTTTCTTAAATGCAGATACCCACTCCCTCCCCCGACCAAAAAAATCACTTATCTAATAACATCGGATCCCAAAGAAATCTCTAATCCAGGTTCTTCACCTGAGGCTAAAGGACCAGCACAAACATCCATGTGCCTAAACTGACTTTCCTAGGGAGAGTGCCAAGACCTTCTCCAGACTGTGCAGGTAGCGGGGAGGTCCTGGACAAAAAAGGATGAAAGCAGGCAGCTACCAGTAAGAATGGCCATCATTTAGAAAACAAACCACAATAGATGCTGGCGAGGACATGGAGGAAAAGGAACGCTTCTACACTGCTGGTGGAAATGCAAACAGTGCAACGTCTCTGGAAGACAGTGTGGTGATTTCTGAAAGAAATAGAAATCGACCTTCCATATGACCCAGCAATTTCCCTATTGGGAACATACCCGGAGGAACTCAAACCATTCTACCAAAAAGATACCTGCACACGCATGTTTGTTGCAGCTCTATTCACAATAGCAAAAACATGGAACCAACCATGCTGCCCACTGAAGCTGGACTGGATAATAAAATGTGGTTCACAGACACAATGGAATATTATACAGCCATGAAGAAGGACAAACATAAGGACTTCGCAGCAACTTGAATGGATTTGTAGTTGATCACAACCAGTGATCTATCACAGTAATAAAGAGCAGAGTACCATGTGTTCTCACTCATAAGCAGACCTCGAACAATTATAATACTGTAAGAAAGGGACTGGCAGTAGTGGGACCTGCCAGGGGAGGGAGGGACACCCCTCATCAACAAGGGCACCTGTATAATCAACGTTTGTATACCTGACCCTGAATTGGACCCCACATCTCTTTAACAAAAAAAAAAATTTTTAAATGAGTAAAAATAAAACATAAACCCTCACAACACACTTACTACTACTTCCAAATGGGGGGGGAATATCACACCAGTTATCTGTTAGGAGCCAGCCACTTGCTACTCACCGGCCCAAGAGGGCCGACCCTCCCCGAGCACCCACCCCCATCACCTCCACTCCCCCATCCCCTCCACGAAGGATGCGTAGACAAGTCCCACGTGCCCTTCCGCTCCAGTTCCAGCGTGACCCCAGAGCTAACAGACCGCCTCCTTCCCCCCGGTCGGGCGTCCCCAGGGTCCCAGGAAATAAA
>NW_007249792.1:21490-27687 GCF_000164805.1 Carlito syrichta | reverse complement strand
CGGCGCCAGGGTAACGGAGGCCCAGACTGCACCGCGGCTCGGCCGCAGCCAATCACGAGGCCCCCTCCCGAGCGCTCATTGGCTCTTCTCCAAGCGGCCTTTTCATTGGCTGGGGGGAGCCGGCAGGCGGGACTAGACCCGCGCGGGAGGCGGTGGACCTGGCTGGAGCGTGCTGTGTGTGGCCGTGGCCGTGGGCGGGGGTTGAGCGGGGGGGGCTGCGGAGGCACCCGGGCCTGGGCCGAGGCGAGAGGGGGCTCGGACGTGAATCGCGACGTGGGCCTGCTTAACTTTAAGCACGAAAGGCCTTGTGGCTCCTTTTTGGGAAATGGCTCGTTTTGAAATTGTCAAGGTCGTGCTTCTCGGCCTTTCGGGCGAGGATGGACGGTTCTTGGGGTGAGCGCCCTGAGGCTGCTGCCTCTGGCTTGGCTTTCGGGGACGGGCAGGCTCCGGGACTGGGTTGGGCGGAGTGGCATCGCCAGCACGTGCACGCCGAGGGAGGGGAAGGGCGCCCAGGGCGGAGGGCTGCCGTGGCCGGGCCGCCCCTTCAAAAACGGGCAGCGGGAAAGTGAGGCAGGAGATAGCTAGAGAAAGGCTAGGCAGGCAGACAGGCGGGTCCTCCGGGGACAGCGTCGTGAACTCCTGGCAGGCCTTTCAGGCTCCCGGCAAGACCCTCAAGCTAGAGCTTAAGGCTCGCTGCTGGGATCGAAGAGCAGCCAATCAGCTCACGATGAGGCCCCTACCGCCTGCCGATTGGCCAATAATGCTGGGCAATCAGCACGGCTACAGCTCCCAGCTGGTACTCGCCAATAGGCTGGGACTTAGGGCTGGATAAGCGCCGGGTTTTCGGCCCCAGGTGGGCAACCCCTTAGGGTCTCCCTTACTGTGGGAGCTTCTCTGGCCTCTCAATAAATTCTGCTGTCTCACTTTCCAGCCCTCCATGTCCCTAGTTCTTTCTGAGTATGAGACGAGAACCTTGGCCCTGAAGAGCTGCAGAAGATCGTTGGAGCCAAAAAGCCCGTGCGCCCCGGAGGCTGGCTTGCCAGCCGATGGAGCCAGCTGAATCAGGAGAGCTGCCAGAAGAAGGCAAGACTCTGAAGCTGAGACAATCTGGGGGCTAGGCTTGCCAGCCCACCAAACCAGCATCGCTCTCAGGGCCTGGGTTGCCAGCCCGCTAGAGCCCCCACTCCTGGGACTGGGCTCCCCGGCCCCCCGAATTGCAACACTCAGGGCTTGGCTTGCCAGCCCGTTAGAGCTGACACTTCCGGGACTAGGTTTACCAGCCCCTGGATGACCCTCTCTGGGGCTTGGCTGGCCGACCCATTGAGCTGACACTCTCGAAGCCCAGGCTGCCCTGAAAAATCCGCCTCAAAAGGGCATTCATAACTTGGATGGATTTAGAGTCGATCATACTCAGTGATGTCACAGAAACAAAGAACAGAGTCCCATGTGTTCTCACTCATAAGCGGACCTTGAACAATGATCATAATACTAGAAGAAAGCATTGGCAGTAGTGGGAGACTGTCAGGGGAGGGGGTGTGGGATTGGCAGTTGGAAACTGCCAGGGGAGGGAGGGACACACCTCGTCAACAAGGGTACCTGCATAATCAACGTTTGTATAGCTGACCCTGAATTGTACCCCACATCTTTATAATAAAAAAATTTTTTTTAAAGAATCTAGGCCGGGCTCGGTGGCTCAGCCTGTAATCCCAGCACTCTGAAAGGCCGAGGTGAGTGGATTGCCTGAGCCTGCAGGTTCGAGACCTGCTTGGGCAACTTGACGAGAACTCATCTCTACAATAAACCAAAAATTAGCCGGGTGTGGTAGCGCGCACTTGTAGTTCCAGCTACTCGGAAGGCTGAGGCAGAAGGATCGCCGGAGTCCAGCAGTGGCTGCGGTGGCCGGGAGCGGCCACTGCACTCCAGTCTGGACAACAGAGTGAGACTCTGACTCAAAAAAAAAAAAAAAAAAATCTAAATTCAGGGTTAGGTATATAAATGTTCGTTATGTGTGCTCACCATTTTCACCGTGGTTAATTTCTCTGGGTTTTGCCTCCCTCCTGCAGAGAATCCGATTCTCAAAGGTCAATGCTCTGTCAATTTTAGGACCATGAGGATCAGTTGTTTCTGCTTCTCTCTTGACCTCGTTTTCCCACCTCTGCACTGTTTCAAAGCTTTCCTCTTATCCTGTGATGTATTTTACTTCCGTTTACAGACTAACCCACCTAAACAATGTTGTAGTAAAATGTGATTTTTTTTTTCTGTATGCGAAATATACCTGTAGAAGATGGCAGTCATCTGTTAGTGGAAAGAAAATGAGTAATCCCTAAAATGCGTGAGCTACTCGACATCAATCGGTCACCTCTGCTAATACTTTTTGTTAGCTCATTGGTTGTTAGTGACTCTGAGTTAATACCATGTAGAAGTATCAGTGGGTGGATTTCCAAGGGAGCTGCTAGAAGAGGCCAGGAACAGGCAGCCGTGATGACGTGGACAGAGTTCTCACCAGAGTCAAATCAGGGACACAGATGAGGACAGAGTGCGTTCAGCACTCAGAATGTTCTGAGCAGTGTCATCTTCCATCTTCATTCGGGACTTTAGACAAGTGTTCTTGGTCGCTTATACTCAAGGAAATAGATTCAGAGAGGTTAAGGAACCCACCACCAGACACTAAAGTGGTAATGCCAGGATCCAAGCCTAGGTCTGTAAGCCTAGGACTGCTAAATTCCAAATTTTGCCATTTCAAATGTAAGGGCTTTGGTGTGTTTCACCAATAGGCTAATAGAATCACTGTAAGAAAGAAAATATTTAAAAGGAGTATCCAAAAAGTTGCCTAGTTGTGTGTAATATGTTCTCAAGATCTTTACAATGTCTAATATTATTCACTATCAAGTTCACAATAACAGTGATCATCAACTTAGCCTTGAAAAAAAGACCAAAATAATTTATAATTTATTTTAAACCAGTTTATTGAATTACTGTTTTAAAAATTTAGGCCGGGCACCATGCCTGTAATTCCAGCACTCTGGGAGGCCGAGGTGAGAGGACTGAGTGCGTCCAGGGGTTCAAGACCAGCCTGGGCGACTTGGTGAGACCCCCACTTCTATGATAAATCAAAAAATTAGCCGGGTGTGGTGACATACACCTGTAGTTCCAGCTACTTGTAAGGCTGAGGTGGAAGGATCGTATGAACCCAGCAGATTGAGGCTACAGTAATGGTGAGCATGCCAATGTACTCCAACCTGGGCAACAGTAAGACTCTGACCCAAAAATAATTTAGCCTGGTGGGATGCGGTGGCTCACTGCTGTAGTCTCAGCACTTTGGAAGGCCGAGGCAGGAAGATCACTTGAGCCCAGGAGTTGGAGACCAGCCTGGGCAACATAGTGAGACTTCTGTACCAAAAAAAAAAAAATCAAACCGGGCTCGGTGGCTCAGCCTGTAATCCCGCGTTTTGGGAGGCTGAGGTGAGTGGATTGCCTGAGCCCGTGAGTTCAAGACCCGCCTGGGCAACTTGGCGAGAACTCATCTCTACAATAAATCAAAAAAAATTAGCCAAGTGTGGTAGCGTGTGCCTATAGTTCCAGCTACTTGGAAGGCTGAGGCAGAAGGATCACCAGAGCCCAGCAGGTTGAGGCTGTGTGGCCGGGAGTGGCCATTGCACTCCAGCCTGGGCGACAGAGTGAGACTCCAACCCCTCAAAAAAAGAAAAAAAAAATCAAAAAATTAACTGGGTGTGGTGCTATGCGCCTGTAATCCTGGCTACATGGGAGGCTAGGGCAGAAGGATCCTCTGGGCCTAGGAGGTTCAGGCTGCAATGAGCCATGATTATGCCACTGAACTCCAGCCTAGGCAAAAGAGTGAGAGCTCCCCCACTCAAAAAAAAAAAATGTTAAAAATTTAGCCTAAAGTATGAGCTAATTTTAAACACTGTATGTTACATGGCTTTAATAGAATCATTTTTTATAGGACTAGAATTTTCTAAGATTTTACCATTTGACATTTCACTATATACTACATAGGATTCTGCTTTTCAGGAAAAAAGGAGACAAAGTTAACAACCTGAGACCCCCATCCCCATCACTACACAATATTTCCATATAACCAGTCCACAAGTATACCCCTGAGTCTAAAATAAAATGTCAATTTTTTTACATTTCTACCACTTGAAATTAATTTAACAGAAGTCAGGCTCCTTATTGTCTTTTTTTAAATTTTTATTTTTTTGAGTCAGAGTCTCACTATGTCTCCCAGGCTGGAGAGCAGTGGCACGTTCACAGTCACCCCAGCGTCAACCTACTGGACTCAGGCGATCCTTCCGCCTCAGCCTTCCAAGGAGCCGGAACTACAGGTGTGTGCTACCACAGCCGGTTAATTTTTTTGATATACTGTAGAGACGAGGTCTTACCAAGTTGCCCAGGTTGGTCTCGAACCCCTGATCTCAGGCAGTCCTCTCACCTCGGCCTCCCAAAGTGCTGGGATTATAATGTGAGCCACCACGCCCTGTCCTTATTGTCTTTAAATATTGTATTTGTGAAATATATTCTACTACTGGTCATTCAGCACTATGGAGTTTTATTTTTAATATTCCTGGGCTTCTCTTAATATTGCAATATCTCCAGATTTACTATATTGCTAACTGAATGTGCTTTCTTCAGCACTTTGATTGGCTTGTTTAGAGCTGTTTGGCAATGTTATAAATAATATTATGTAGTTAATATCGCAATACGATTGCTTACTAATAGGATTATTCTCATTTTCCTTTTGGGGAAACTAGTGTAGAGTCTGAGTGATGTGTTAGAAGTTTCATAAAACTAATAGATTAATAAATAGACTTTCCAGCTGTAGACAGTCCAGAAGCTACCATGACCATAATTTTAAAAGGGAGAACATACTTTCGGGTAAGATGCCAAGAATTGCACAAAAATAAGATTGGGAAAGATAGTTTCCTTAAAAAGTAGATTAAGCCAGGCTCGGTGGCTCAGGCTGTAATCCCGCGCCTTTGAGAGGCTGAGGTGAGTGGATTGCCTGAGCCCGCGGGTTCGAGACCCGCCTGGGCAGGTGAGACCTCATCTCTACAATAACTCAAAAAATCAGCCGGCCGTGGTAGCGCGCACCTGTAGTTCCAGCTACTCGGAAGGCTGAGGCGGAAGGATCGCAGAGCCCAGGAGGTCGAGGCTGCGGTGGCTGAGAGCGGCCACTGCACTCCAGTCTGGGTGACAGAATGAGACTGCAACTCAAAAAAAACCAAAACAAAACAAAAAAATAAACAAATAAACAAAAATAAAAAGTAGATTAAAGAGCGAGAGAGGGTGAATCCACTTCTCGAGGGGGAGACGGGGGCAGGTGTCTGAAGAAGATATGTCAGCAAGTGCTTGAGACTGGATGTTTCCAAAAGTTCTTTGGGGATGGGCAGGGCAGGCGAGCGTTCACCAGAGCTGACATCACGGTGAGGGACAGCAGGCGGGTGGGTTGCCAGTCACCTAGATGAGAAGGGCAGGTAGGCACAGGAACGGTGGCATGATGGTGGGGTGGAGGTCTGTGTTCACGCAAGTCATGAAAGGCTGATCACAATAGATTAGGCCAACTTGGTTCTTTATGGCAGGAAGATAAATACTTTCGATAAAAGTATTTAGTTAATACAAAGCTTGGAAGGTTTACAAGACAATTATCAGGAACCACCTCTAAGTTCTTGTGAATGATTGGAGGGTGGGTTTGGCTTTTTACCCTTTCAATACTATATGTGACATTAAAAAGCACACAAGGCCGGGCGCGGTGGCTCACGCCTATAATCCCCAGCACTTTAGGAGGCCGAGGTGAGAGGATTGCTTGAGCCCATGGATTCGAGACCAGCCTGGGCAACTTGGTGAGACATCATCTCTACAATAAATCAAAATATTAGCCGGGCATGGTGGTGCATGCCTGTAGTTCTAGCTACTTGGAAAACTGAGGCTGAAGGATCACCTGAGCCCAGCTGGTCGAGGCTGCGGTGGCTATGAGCCTGCCGCTGCACTCCAGACTGGGCGACAGGGTGAGAACTCCAACTCAAAAAAAAAAATCCCATGCAAGGTGCTTGATGCGGTGGCTCACGCCTGCAATCCCAGCACTTTGGGAGGTGGAGGTGAGAGGATTGCCTGAGCCCAGCAGGTCAAGGCTGTGGTGGCTCTGAACATGCCACTGCACTCCAGAGTAAGACTCCAGC
>NW_007249792.1:18394-21470 GCF_000164805.1 Carlito syrichta | reverse complement strand
AAAAAAAAAAAAAAAAAAAGCACTGTCATAGTTTTATATACTTTGCCTATATGTGTGATAAGCAACAAAAATTCAATAATTTTAAATCTAATTTCTTGGTGTCATATTGCCTAAGATTTTTTTATTTATAAACAAATTCTAGGAAAATAGGTCGGTTTTAGCACATAGTATTAGCTTTCCAATAGTATCTAATATGCTAAATGTTTAAAAGAAATTGAATGGCTTAGGAAAACTTGCATGTAAAGAACAATATAATTGAAGACCTAGAAAGTGGACTGTCTTATCAAATTTAGTCTGATTGTTGTTACTAATGTTTGCAGCACAGAAAGCTGATAGCCTTTGATTATTTCTCTGTTTAAAGCTAAACATTTTTGAGCACTTGATGAAATTTACAAGTTAATGTTTTTGTAAGTGGAAAAAGAAATGAAACTATTGAGATATTTACTAGTAATTTCCTTATAATTGGTGGATGAATCACTAATAAAATCTGAATTTCATGGAGTTTATTTTAATTTGGGGACTTCTTTTGTTTTACATAAAAAGAACCAAGCCCTGGGAGGCTGAGGTGAGTGGATTGCCTGAGCCCGTGGGTTCGAGACCTGCCTGGGCAGGCGAGACCTCATCTCTACAATAAATCAAAAAATAAGCTGGGCGTGGTAGCGCACGCCTATAAATCTGGCTACTTGGAAGGCTGAGGCAGAAGGATCGCCAGATCCCAGCAGGTCGAGGCTGCGGTGGCCAGGAGCGGCCACTGCACTCCAGTCTGGGCGATAGAGTGAGACTCCAACTCAAAAGAAAAAGAACTAAGTCTAAAGTTATTTATTTATTTACTTATTTATTTATTTAGAGTTGGAGTCTCACTCCATCACCCAGGATGGAGGGCAGTGGCACACTCCCGGCCACCGCAGCCTTGACCTGCTGGGCTCGGGTGATCCTTCCGCCTCAGCCTTCCAAGTAACTGGAACTTCAGGCATGTGCTACCACACCCGGCTAATTTTTTGATTTGTTGTAGAGATGCATTCTTACCAATTTGCCCGGACTGGTCTGGAACCTGTGGGCTCAGGCAATACCCTCACCTCAGCCTCCCAAAGTGCTGGAATGACAGCCTTGAGCCACCACACCCGGCCTGTTATTTTTAAATACATGTTTCAAGATTTTGTTACTCCTCAATTGCATCTTTAAGTATATTTGCCTGTAAATCAAATGCTATCTCCAAAGCAATAGGAATAGTGTTGCAGGAAAGCATAGCAGTTTGATTTATATTCACATCGTTAGATTTGAAAGAATTATTAATATGATTTTCTTAGTGAATAGTTGCCTGTTCTCAACAACAAATATATATATATTTTATATATATATAAAAATTATATATATATATATATATTTTAAGTTAGAGAAATGGTCTTGCTCCGCAGGCTGTAGTGCAGTGACACAATTATGGCTCACTGTAGCCTCAGCCTCCTGGGTTCAAACAATCCTCCTGCCTCAGCCTCCTGAATCATTGAGATTATAGCATGAGCCACAGTTCCTGGCTACATGTCATTTTTTTTAAAATTATGAGTCAAAGTAAAAGACTTTAAAACTTGGGACCAGCACGGTGGTTCATGCCTGTAATCTCAGCATGTTTGAAGGTCAGGAGTTCAAGACCAGCCTGGACAACATAATGAGACCTTGCCTCTACAGAAATAAAAATAAAAAACTTAGCTGGGAGTGGTGGCACTTGCCTGTCATCTTAGCTACTCAGGAGGCCAAGGCAGAAGAATCCCCTGAGCCCAGGGATTCCAGGCTGCAGTGAGCCATGATTACGCCCCCACACTCCAGCCTGGGTGATTAGAGTGAAACCCTGTCTCTCAAAAAAAAAGAAAGGAAAAAAAAAGAGGGGAAAAAAATGACTGCACTATATTATACTGCAGTCGTATTGAGGTGAGCTGCAAGCCAGGGTGACCGGTTGTATGTCGGGGGGTGGGGGAATGATAGGGGTAGAAGGGTCCTAGGTTCACCCTAAACTTCTGGCTGACATGACTGGCACCCTCCACAAATCAGTGACTGTGGAAACCCAATGTAAGGCAAGGACAGTCATCCATCGTTAGAGACTATGTTTCATGAGACATGCGGGTGAAAACACATATGGAAGATTCTTATGAAGTTAAACACGCATTTCTAACGTCTAGTAATTTCCCCTTATGGTATTTACACAGGAGAAATAAAAGCATATATAAAAATGCTTAATCAGCAGTGTTTATAGTAGTTTTATACGTAGCAAGCAAAACAGAAAGCAACCCAAATATTATCAAAATGAGAACAAGACCAAGCACGGTGGCTCATGCCTATAATTCCAGTGATTTGGGAGACCGAGGTGAGAAGATTACCTGAACCTGCAGATTCAAGATCAACCTGGGCAAAGTGGTGAAAACTCACCTCTACAATAAATCAAAAAATTAGCCAGGCATAGTGGTGTGTGCCTGTAGTTCCAGTACTTGGAAGGCTGAGGTAGAAGGATCACCTGAGTCCAGCAGGTTGCATCTGTGGTAGCCGGGAGCATGCCACTGCCCTCCAGGCTGGGTGACAGAGTGAGACTCCAACTCAAAAAAAATGAGAACAAATTGTAAAAACATAGGATATCCTTATAACATAATACTGGTCATCAGTAGAATGAACTACTGATCAACATGGATGAATTTTTTTTTTATTTTAAAGACATGGGGTACAATTCAGGGTTAGGTATACAAATATTGATCATGCAGGTACCCCTGATGATGAGGTGTGCCCCTCCCTCCCCTGGCAGTTTCCCTCAACTGCCAATCCCACTCCCCTCCCCTGACAGTTTCCCACTACTGCCAATCCCTTTCTTATAGTATTATGATAATTGTTCAAGGTCCACTATTGAGTGAGAACATATGGTACCCTGTTCTTTGTTTCTGTGGTAGAGTAATGATTGTGATCGACTCTAAATCTAATGGATGAGTTTTAATGACTTGACATTGAGCATGAGAAGTCAGACACAAAAGAATATACTCTGTAGCCGGGCTCGGTGGCTCAGCCTATAATCCCGCGCCTTTGGGAGGCTGAGGTGAGT
>NW_007249792.1:14983-18374 GCF_000164805.1 Carlito syrichta | reverse complement strand
AGGCTGAGGTGGAAGGATCGCCGGAGCCCAGTGGGTCGAGGCTGCGGTGGCCGGGAGCGGCCACTGCACTCCAGTCTGGGCGACTGAGTGAGACTCCAACTCAAAAAAAAAAAAAAGAATATACTCTGTAGACTTCCATTGACAAGTGGTTCAAAAACAGACAAAATTCATCCATACTGGTAAAATTCAGAATGGTTGTTGATTGTGAGGATGACAGTAGGAATTGAGTGGAAGGAAATGAAAGATTTTTTTGGAGTGACATAAATATGCTGTATCTTGACCAAGGTGGTAAAGAGAATTTCCCTTATTCAAACCTATCAGAATATACGTAGTTTTAATATACGTAGTTTTTTCTGTCTGAATTTTACCTCATTTTTTTAGAATGGCTTTTAGAATGGCTTTTTTTAAAGAGAGAATGCATTGACTGGTATAATGGAAAAAACAAGTAGACCAAATTCCAAGTATGGTTGACTTCGAGTGCTCAATGCTATTAAAATTTTGTCTTCACAGCCGAGTGCAGTGGCTCATACCTGTAATCCCAGCACTTTGGGAGGCAGAAGCGAGAAGGCTGCCTGAGTCCACAGGTTCAAGACCAGCCTGGGCAACTTGGCAAGACCTCGTCTCTACAATAAATCAAGAAAAATTAGCCAGCCATGGTGGCGCATGCCTGTAGTTCCAACTACTTGGAAGGATGAGGCGGAAGGATTGCCTGAGCCCAGCAGGTCAAGGCTGCAGCCATGAGCGTGCCACTGCAATTCGGCCCGGGCAAAGAGTGAGACTCCAACTCAAAAAAGAAAAAAAAAAAGAAAAACCCATGTAATTCTAAATTCCCCAGTGTGTAATCCAGATAAAATCAACCAAATTGTGTTTTTGACCCCTTCTGCTTTATAGTACCCCTACTCCCAAAAGATTTCCCCACCAACAATTCCTAGGACTTCCCAGAAAGTGTGTCACGCTTAAAAACATATTTACCTTTACTGGTAGTCCCCGCTAGGCAAGACGTGAGGACACAACCGCCCCCCCCCCCCAGGCAGGCAACAGACTATCCCACAGCTCTCCAGAACCCAGCAATTTCCACTGGTGGCTATCACTGAGTCATTGGGTACCATTGCTGAGATGAGGGCCATAGTCAAACTGCAGTTCTGCCGATTATATGTCTGTTGGTCCTCAGATCCTAATCTTCCATTCTGTGTTTGCTCTATGGTGGGGAAACTAGGACAGAACAAACTCTGTTTCCCAGACTCTCTTGCTAGTTGGCTCATTGGTAGATTCCACCAAAATCGGGCTCCTGGGGAGAGGTTGGAAGGGGAGAGATTGGAGGAAAGATGTTGTCTCTTGGTGTCTGTGTTTCCATCCAGCGTCGGTTGGCTCTAGTCTAACATGTGTTGTGTGTATGGGATATCCATGGGGAGAGAGTGAATGAGTATGTCCATTAATTCTGTATGTAGCCTCCACTGTTACTTAGCCAGACAAGGTGGTGTGCACCTGTCGTCCACCCCACCAAAACAAACACATAAGCCAACAGTCCCCAAACTTTTTGGCACCAGGGTCTGGTTTCCTGGAAGATCATTTTTCCATGGATGGGGATGGAGGGATGGGATCATCAGGCATTGGCTTCTCATGAGGAGCGGGCAACCTAGCTCCCTCCCATGCATCTTTCGCAATAGGGTTCCCACTCCTAGGAGAATCTAATGCCGCAGCTGATCTGACAGAATATGAACCTCTGCTCACCTGCCACTCACTTCCGGCTGTGGGACCCAGTTCCTCACAGGCCATGGTCACGTTCTGGTCCAGCAACCCGGGGCTTGAAGACCCCTGACATAAACAACAGCAAAAGAGGGCCAGGTATGGGGGCTCAAGCCTGTCATCTCAGTACTTTGGGAGGTGGAGGTGAGAGGACTGCCTGAGTTCAAGGGTTCGAGACCAGCCTGAGAAACACACAAGCCCTCTTCTCTACAATAAATTAAAAAATTAACCAGGTGTGGTGGCACACGCCTGTGGTTTCAGCAACTTGGAAGGCTGAGGCAGAAGGATCGCTTGAGCCCAGCAGGTCGAGGCTGCGGTGGCCGTGAGCATGCCACTGCACTCCAGTCTGGGCGACACAGTGAGACTCTGACTCAAAAAAAGAAAATAAAACTGCCAAAGAAAAAACTTTTACCACCTTTCAGGGAACAACTAACCCAACTGGTAACCAAGTGAGCATTAAAATATCTTGAAGTATGGCCTGCAATTTGTGTGACACTCTACAGAGTACTTTCTTGAATATAATCTCATATGTTCTTAAACAATCCCAAAAAATAGAAAGGGCAGTTTTTTGTTTGTTTTTTTTTTACTTTTAATAAATGAGGAAATTGACTCTGAGGTTAAATTGGGTTTGTCTAATAGAATTAGAACATGAGCTACCTGTGTAATTTTAAATTTTCTAGTCATAATAAAATAAGTTTAAAAGAGTATGTTTTTAAAATGTGAAATTAGTTTTTACGATAGATCTTAATATGGACGGGCTCGGTGGCTCAGTCTGTCAGCTCAGCCTGTCATCCCAGCATTTTGGGAGGCGAGGTGAGTGGATCGCCTGAGCCTGCGGGTTTGAGACCCTCCTGGGCCAACCCAAACAATTTGGCAAGACCTCGCCTTTACAATTAAAAAATAAATCTTAGCATGGTATGTCCAAACTATTATCATTTTAACGTGTAATCAAGATTTTGACATTATCAATGAGACATTTCACATTATTTTTTCGTGCTGAGATTTTGACAGCTCGTACAGATTTTACAGTTGCGACACTTTCAATTCAGACCAGTCACATGTCAAGCACTATTGGAAGCACTGGGTTCAATTCTTTTACCCAGAGGCTTAGGAGAGAATAGGAAGGGGTTGTCCTAGGTAGCCAGCTTCTGAAAAGAAAGGAAGGATTCTTCTGAAAAGAGAAACAATGCTCATGTGAAAACCCAGAGAACTTAATTCCAGATGTGGCCTGGCTTTTTAGTGTTTGTGGCATTTGTTCAAGACATTCTTTAAAGTCTGATTTCGGGGTTTCTTAAGCAAAACAAATGGCATCAGTGGGTTGTCTTTACCCTCTCTCCACTTTCCCCCGCAGCAGAACACTTTCTCATATAAAATCTCACATGGAAGAGCAGTAGTAACACACAAGAAGCAGATTTAAAACACAGGAACTGTTTCTCTATCCAAGGGAGCATGCCTGCAGGGGGTATAGGGCATGGTGGACTAAAAACTGCTAAACCTACACAAACAGGCATCTTCTGGGGACTCTGATGAACCCCTCCAGCACTGTGCACAGATATCAGATGTATTGGTGTTTTTAGTCTCATAGGATCATCCTTGTGTGTGTGTGTGTGTGTGTGTGTGTGTGTGTGTGTGTGTGTGTGTGTGT
>NW_007249792.1:6549-14931 GCF_000164805.1 Carlito syrichta | reverse complement strand
GCCCAGACTGGAGTGCAGTGGCCGCTCCCGGCCACCGCAGCCTTGACCTGCTGGGCTCCAGCGATCCTTCTGTCTCAACCTTCTAAGTAGCCAGAACTACAGGCGCGTGCTACCACGCCCGATTAATTTTTGATTTATTGTAGAGACGAGGTCTCACCTTGTTGCCCAGGCAGGTCTCGAACCTGCAGGCTTGGGCAATCCTCTTGCCTCGGCCTCCCAAAGTGCTAGGATTATAGACTTGAGCCACCGTGCCCAGCCAGAATCATCCTTTTAAAAATAAATATAAGAGGGCCTTTAAGAACAATTATTCAAGTGCTTTTCTCTCTTTCTTTCTTTTTTTTTTTTTCTTTTTTTAGTGGGGTCTCACTGTGTTGCCCAGGCTGGAGTGGTGGCACAATCACAACTCACCACAGCCTTAACCTCCTAGGCACAAAAGATCCTTCCACCTCAGCCTCCTGAGTAGCTGTGACTATAGGCGTGCACCACCATGCCCAGCTAGTTTTTTTTTACTTTTTTTGTAGAGACACAGTCTCACCATGCTGCCCTTCCAAGCAACTTCCAAGCGATCCTCTCACCTTTGCCTCCCAGAATGCTGGGAGGACAGGCTGAGCCACCGAGCCCGGCCCAGGCATGGTTTTAGCAACCAAAAATTAAGCCTGGCTCCAACACTTTCACCAGAGGAAACCCTAGATCCTTGGGGCCCACCCCAAGCTAGTGTCAGAGCTGGAATAGAACCCAATCACTGCCATGCTGCAACAAGCTAATACAAGCTTGGAAAAACCAATTGCTATGTTTTTAGATATTTGGCGAGGCGGTTGACATTACACTGGTAGCTCAAAATCAGAGACAGTGAAAATATTCGCACCCCAGCAATCAGCAAATGCTACAAATCAGAACTTTCCCCAAAGAGTCCATTGTTAAACCTTAAACAGCACACCTCTGGATCCGGTCCAGGTCTTGACATGATACACGGCAGTCTGAGAACAGATGTGTTACATTTGAGAGGAAACAAAACTTAAATTAATTAAAAACTGAAAAATTAAACCACAGCAAAAGTTGTGCGTCTTCACTATTGTCCAGTGGATCCTGGTTCTTTTTATTCTGCCAAGCTGTGATTCGGAGTATACAGCTACTTTGGGGAACCATTTTTAGTGCTAGGTGCCCTAGACAAGCCAGAGGCCTAGAACATTATTTTCAGATGTTTGACATGAAGTGTTTTTAAGTTATTTAACGTTAAGCCTAAGCATAAAATAAGGAGAAAATAGAAGCAACTCCTGCTTGAGTGGGAATAATCTGATAGGCCTTCTCTCTCTGCCTACCTCTGGTTCTATTTCTGCAAAGAAGGTTACCGAAAGGTTGGTGTAAACAACTGTGGAGGTCTTCACGCTTCTCAGCCGGCCTCATATCTCCTCGGATTTAATCTTCCCGGCTGAACTTTTGACTCCTCATTTCACGGGCCTGTTCCTCCCTTCCTGGGTCCTTTCTCCCCGCGTCCTTGGCGGCCGTGACTCTCTCGGGCCTGTCTGGGTGTGACTGTCTTTCATCTGTGCTTTTGTATCCATGGTGATGGATAAACAATAAGCTGCTTTGCAGTGATTCAAACTTTAATCCAGTCAAATCGTGCATGCCTTATTACTCAGGTGACTTTTCCCAATACTTTCTGATTGCTGAAACCTTGAATTATTAAAGAGGAATTAACATACATTTATGTTTTTCACTTTTCTTCTTTAACCATTCTTACGCTTTGGGCAAATTCCAATAATCTTCTTTGATCTCAGCACCTGAAACCTTTGTCTTGATCATTAAACCAATGGGAAAATAACTTCAGAAATAAGATTCCAAAAGAAAAGAAACTGTAGAAGATATCGTATAAAGTTCCCTCTCACTACATGTACACAAGCAAACTTTGTTATAAAGACTAAGCTCTGACCTTTTGTTTTTATCTTGCCCAATTCCTAACTAAAGAGTCTGGGGAGATCTTTTTTTATTAACTCCCCCCATATAATGTGGTTTACTTTCCAACTTGACTCTGGCATTGTTAGGGCAATGGACTGAGTCAGTGCCATGGGTGTTAGATTAAAAAATATATCCCCATAGGGCCTTCCAGATGTTAGGTCAGATCCACCAGGGTGAAGTGTGCAATCAAGAAAGATGTAAAGAATTGCCCAGAAGTTAGATTAGAAAATATAGTTTATTTAGAAAGTAAATTAGAAAGAGAGAGACAGAGAGAATATTCACCTCCCCAAGATAGGGGAGGGGACCAAAGCTAAGAAAACATGATGACCATAGCTCAAAAAGCCACATGGACACACCAGAGTTTAACAAAACTACGACTGGTTACTTGAGGTCAAATGCTGCTAAACATTCCCCTTTGATGGGGGCAGGTCATTAAGGTGATTGGGTGATGGTCTGTCCCATGTTATCACGGAGGGCAGGTATGCCTAGGTACTGGCGACAAGTGATGGGTGGCAGGCAGATGGGTAGGTTAATCATGTGACAGTTGTTATGCTGATGGGGTCTGTGTCATGAAGGTCATGGAGACCTGATTTGGTTAACTTGTTTATGAAATAGGCTGCGGAGGGGCTTGTAAAGCGATGATGTCCTTGGCTAGTGGATTAGAGGATAAATTAAAGTGAACTGCTAGAGAAATATGACAAAACCGAGCTGAAAGGACAGACCGAGAGCCAAAAGCCAATTTTTATCTTGTTCCTAAAGCTTAATACAATGATGAGAAAGTAGAAGCTATGATTTGGAGAAATGACACTGTAGGAAAAATTAACCTTGCTGACTATGTCTTTTCAGAAACACAAACTTCCTGATGCCAGAGGTATCGCATAGTGGCAATGAAGCTTGCCTAGAGTCAAGGGAATTTACAAGGCCTAAGACATCCTGCATTGGGCAAGGATTGTAGAAGTCACGAAACCTGTAATTACAAAAATTATGACCGCTCAGAGGGGGAGCAGGTGGGGGTTCGATCTTCTGGTAAATTGGAGGCTATCTACAGGGAAGCCAAGGATCCCCCAAAGCCACCCACTGGGAATGCATGGCAGATAAGGGGAGGTGCCATTAGCTCTAAGGAATGTCGTTCGGGAAGATACAGGAGAATTAAAATCCTTGTCACGCCCTACTCTAGGGGCTATGATAATGTGGGCAGACATTAGGGGGGTCTCTGTGTCACAGGTGCACCAAGACATCCATAGGTGGTCCATAAGGAAGTCACAGCAGTCACATGCAACATCTCCAAGGAAAGGGATTTAAGCCAGGACTCTGGGGAGCTAAGCCGCCACACTCACCTAGAGTGCAGGCCTGCTCCCTGTCTATGGGGGGTGAATTTTCTTAAATAAATCTTTTCTTCTCTCACCTCTCTGTGTGCTGCAATTCTCTGCATTTACTCGGATCTCTGGGTTGCTGGCATGCACCTCTGGCTTGCCAGCTCCGGCAGTGCTGCACCTCCCACCCCTAACTTCTCTCCATCCATCCATCCACCCTCACCCTATCCGGACCCTCACACTGCTCATCACTGTTTTTATGAAAACATATACAGGCTGGTGCTTTGCACACAACCTTTGCAAGTGATAATTTCTAGTGAAAATGTTTCATTCTCTCAATTTGAATAGTTTCCTTTCCTTTATAAATGACACTGAAAGAAAACAGGATCTAGGGACCCCAAACTCACTACGCCACAGGGAAAGTTGAGCTTGGGAACTGAGTCACACACACACAAATCTGTCTCCCTTTTGTTCCCAGATAAACGCCTACAGCGATGGAGGGCTACCGTCTCCCGAGATGGCCGTCCACACAAATTGCTCACAAGCAAATTCCTTGTGGCCTCAAAATCTTTCAGAGTCCCTATCCCCCACTGTGGGCAAAACCTAAAGCAAGAGTTCTGTGGGACCTTCATCCATGCTATCTTCTCATGTTTACTTATCTGATGTGAAGTGACTATTTCTGTTCCCTCTTTCATAAGCAAAATGCAAACATCACTGGATGCAGATCAAAAGCCTTCACAAGAATGTAAACTGTTGGCCCCGGTGACCTTCCCCCCACATTCCCTCCACTTTTTTCCTCTCCTTCCCTACCTGTTCACTCTTTTCCCTTTAAATGCTGCTCTCTTACAGAGTCTTTTTGGAAAAAGCACAGATCGGACACTGCTGTGATTTGTGCATCTTTTTTCCTCCAGACGTGTCCTAAAACCTTGGCAGAACAAACCTTTAAGTCAATTGAGACACGGCCTTCATCCTGTTTTTTGGTTTACAACACTTGACTTTCCAGTGACATAAAGTTTCCTTACCTTAAAAAAATTATCTAATCAATAGTATGAGTGAAACAGGTGGATTTGAAGTCATAGTATATGGACCAGGCAGCAGAATAGGAAGAACGGGGTAGCAATTTTGTGTGTGGTGGTCCAACCCGTAACACCAAAGTTGATAATTGGAACTAGAAGTCAGGTAGACCCTAATGTTATGACACATGACAGTGAAAGGACAGACTGAGAGTGGGAAGCCATTTTTCATCTTGTTCTTAAACCCTGACACAATGATGAGAAAGTAGACACTATGTTTTGGAAAAATTCATACTTTAGATAAAGATTAACTTTGCTGACTTTGTCTTTTCAGAAACACAGACTTCCTGATGGCAGAGTTATCTCATAGTGGTGATCAAGCTTGCTGAGAGTCAAGGGAATTTACAAGGTCTGAGACATCACGCATTGGGCAAGGATTGTAGAAGACACGAAACTTGTCATTACAAAAGTTATGACCGCTCAGAGGGGGAGCAGGTGGGGGTTCGATCTTCTGGTAAATTGGGCACTATCTACAGGGAAGTCAAGGATCCCCCAAAGCCACCCACTGGGAATGCATGGGAGATAAGGGGAGGTGCACTCTCCATTAGCTCTAAGGAATGTCGTTCGGGAAGGTGCAGGAGCATCAGAATCCTTGTCATGCCCTTCTCTAGGGGCCATGATGATGTGGGCAGACATTAGGGTGTCTCTGTGTCACGGGGTCTCCAAGACACCCACAGGGTGTCGAGAAGGAAGTCATGGCAGTTACATGTACCTGAGTGCAACATCTCCAGGGAAAGAATTTAAGCCAGGACTCGGGGGACTATGGGGCCACACTCACCTAGAGGCCCACTCCCTGTCTGTGGGGAGTGAACTTTTCTTAAACAAATCTTTTCTTCTCTCACCTCTTTGTGTGTTGCAATTCTTTACATTACTTGGATCTCTGGATTACCGGGGCACACCTCTGGCACCCCGACTCTGGCGATGCTGCACCTCCCTCTCCATCTATCCTCCATCCTCACCCTATTCGTGCCCTACAGACAGTACCCGAGATACTTGGGAAACCATCATGTTAGATGAGTTAAAAACATTATCAACTGATAATGCGAATCAAATAATACAAAGAGTGGGGTAATAAGAATCAAACATCAGAGTGTCTCCAGTCTTCCCCTTCCTACTTCCTGCTTAGGGTAATGTTGGGTGGGATTTTCCCTGCTGCCTCAGAACTGTGGCTACTGCCCAAAGCTGAGATTGTTCTCTAAAGAGCCACAAAGAATGAAGAGTCAAAACTTCTCATTGGGCTTATTAAAAAGTGCATAACCAACCTTATTGCCACGATGCTAGGAATCTCTTCTTTCTGCCTTTGCTTCACCAACAGAGATCTGTGTATGGGAAAGAAAGGAAGATACCATATTTGGCTTTCCAGAAAGGGTTTTAACTCTACCCAGGCCTAGTGCATGAAGACTAGGGGAAGAAGCCCAAGAGTATAATTTTTTTTTTTTTTTTTTTGAGTCAGAGTCTCACTGTTTCACCCAGACTGGAGTGCAGTAGCACGCTCATGGCCACCACAGCCTTAACCTGCTGGGTTCAGGTGATCCTTCCACCTCAGCCTTCCAAGTAGTTGGAACTACAGGAGTATGTCACCATGCCCGGCTAATTTTTTGATTTATTGTAGAGACGAGGTCTTGCCAAGTTGCCCAGGCTGGTCTTGAACTCCTGGGCTCAGGTAATCCTCTCACCTCAGTCTCCCAAAGTGCTGGGATGAGAGGCGTGAGCCCCTACGGCCAGCCAAGAGCATAATTTAGAGATTGAAAGGTGACTTGAAGAAGAAGAGACTGGCATCTCACTTCCTGGCTGACGACTGCTAAATTGCACCCCTTTATAACTTTGTGTTGCTGTTGGAATAAAGCATTTAAGATTGTTCTTAGGAGGGTCCCATTGTTGCCAGGGCATTCATAGAGCCTAATATCCATTTCTAGTTTAGAACTCTCTGAAGGCAGGAGTAGAAAAATCATTGCCATGCAGTCCTAAAGATATACTATACCTGAGAAGAGGTGTTAATGAAAGATGCCAAACTCTGTAAAATATTTAAGATGGTATATTCTGTGACAAATGTGAGTGGGTCCGTGACACTTGTCCTAAGAGGTCCTGAGAACAACCATGCCTGAGGAAGTTGAGCAGCTTAGTTATGTACATTTTAGGAACAGAAGTTACAAAAAATCACAAATCAATATTTGTGGGGGGGGACCCAAAAAACAGAACTTATATGTTTTTGTAAAAAGAGTATTTATTCCTACATGTTTAAACTTCAGTTCCTTCAACGTATTTTCCGTTTGATGCAATACACCTTTCGAGATACTTTCTCTATTGCTCAAAACAGTTTTTGAACTCATCAACTTGGTTGCCTTTTACTGCTGTTTTTTGTTTCACCTCTTCCACATCGGCAAAATGTTTCCCTTTGAGGACTTTCTTCACTCAGGGAAACAAAGTTGCTCTCAGACAGAGGACCCTCTGCAAAAGCAAAAAACACAGAGGCAAAAGTCAGGAAAAAGAAAATATGTTATTTCTTGCTCTTTTTTTTTTTTTTTTGAGTTGGAGTCTCACGCTGGCTAGAGCATAATGACACACTCACGGCCACCCAAGCATCTACCTGTTAGGCACCAGCAATCCTTCTGCCTCAGGCTTCCAAGTAGCTGGAACTACAGGCCCATGCTACCACACCTGGCTAATTTTTGATTTATTGTAGAGAAGAGGTCTTACCTAGTTGCCCGGGCTGTTCTTGAACCATGGGCTCAGGCAATCCACTTCCCTCGGCCTCCCAAAGTGCTGAGATGACAGGCTGAGCGACCGAGCCCGGCCTCTTGTTCTTATATAAGTTGCTTTACTTCCTATTTTTATGTTACCCTTTTATGTTACCCTGCTTCTTGTTATTATATAAGTTACTTCTCATTACCTTGTATGACCTAAGTTACTTCCTGGTTCTTTGTGCTACGCTTTCGAGGACTTTTCGCTTTACATGTTCAAACTTTTGGCGGCCTCCAATCAGGATAATGACCACATAAGCCAATCAGCAACTAGGACATGCAAATGAAATAATTATGTAGAACCAATCAGTGTGTAACATGGAATGCCAACTGCAGCCGGGAGCTACAAAATATCCATTCAAATGAAGAATGCCAAACTGTAACCTTATAAGGGAGACAAAGAGGTTACAATGTAAAGAAATAGCATATAAGGCAATGTCTCCCTGAGGTGGTTTGGGACTGAGCTTTTGGATAAATAAACGCTGCTTCCTGGCAAGACAACTCAGCGTTCCGTCTCTCTCTCCCACTACAGTTTGGGGTGAGATTGGATGAATAGGGACGGTGGGGTATGGGGGGTCATGTTGTTTTGGGTCAAAAAATGCTGACCACTCAGCACGGTGTGGGCACGTATGTTATCATGATGGAAAAACCAGTCACCTCTTCGCCCCAACTCAGGACGTTTCTTCCACAAATCATGATGACACAACCTTCTCAAAACTTACAGATTAAAAACTTTAGTTGACCATTTTATTCGGAGGAACAAATTCCTAGTGCACTACAAGGGGCCTGTCCTCCAAAAGATAATTCTGGGTTTTTTGGGGGGGGTTCCCCCTCATTTGTGAAATTTACGTTGATCCTGTCCAGGAAGGCTTGTAGGTCATAGATGAATTCAAAGATTTCCTTCAAGGCCATTGGAAATCAGTATAGGAAATGCCACTGTGGAGATTAGATAAGGGCACAGGACATTGAGAGGAGGTTTTTGGATATGCAGATGAAGCCTCATAGGCGGCAGACTTCAGAAAGAATAGATGGTAAGTGTCCTTAAAAGTTGCCAGGATGGCCAGTCGTGGTGGCTCGCATCTATAATCCCAGCACTTTGGGAGGCCCAGGTGAGAGGATTGCCTGAGCCCACAGATTCAAGACCAGCCTGGGCAACTTGGAGAGACCTCATCTCTATCATAAATCAAAAAATTAGCCGGGCATGGTGTCGCGTGCCTGTAGTTCCAGCTACTTGGAAGACTGAGGCGGAAGGATCGCCTGAGCCCAGCAGGTCGAGGCTGCGGTGGCCGTGAGTGTGCC
>NW_007249792.1:3668-6529 GCF_000164805.1 Carlito syrichta | reverse complement strand
TAAGAAAGAAAGAAAGAAAGAAAGAAAGAAAGAAAGAAAGAAAGAAAGAAAGAAAGAAAGAAAAATCAGATCTGAGGCTGAGGTTTTAAAACTGGACTATGGGCTGGGCATGGTGGCTCAAGCCTATAATCCCAGCACTTTGGGAGGCCAAGGCGAGGGGATTGCCTGAGTCTGGGCAACATGGTGAGACCTCTACAATAAATCAAAAAATTATCCCAGTGTGGTAGCATGCGCCTGTAGTTCTGGCAACTTGGAAGGCTGAGGTAGAAGGATCACCTGAGCCCAGCAGGTGGACTCTGGGGTGGCTGTGAGTGTGCCACTGCACTCCAGCCTGGGCAACCGAGTGAGATTCCTGATATATAGAGACCCTCTATTGTCTGCCCCTATTGTCATAGCCCCTAGAGAAGGGCCTGGCCAGAGTGCAAGCCTACTGTGCATTCCTGAACAATATTCCTGAGAGCTAATAAAAGGTGTGCTTCTCCTTATCTCCTATGCATTCTCAGTAAGTAGCTTCAGGGGATCTTTAACTCTCCTGTAGTCCACACCCATTAACTGAAAGATGCCAATCTCCTTTTACTCCCTTTTCCTGAGTGGTCATAAGTTTGAATAATATAATATCGATGGAATCATAAGCCTTGTGAATTATATAGCTTTTGTATCAATGGAATCATAAGCTTTGTGATTTGTATAACCTTTGCAAATGCTTGATGTCTTAGGTCCTTTACTCTACAGCAAGCTTGATTGCTGCTTCTTCCAGGCCTAACTGATAAAAGCTATGAGATACCTCTGATACCTGGCACCTGGAAGTCTGGACAGAAAAATGTCACTATCAGTAAATGTGACTGAAACCCAAGTTCTAGACAATGCTCTTCTGGTCACATGGCTAATGTGTAGGTACCGACAACTCTGGACTATAAAAGTGAACTGTAAAATGGTGAGCAGAAACATTTTAAAAAGACCTTGAGTCTGGCTCTGCTCCCTGGATTCGAACTCAGAAATAAAATTCTTTCTACCTGTTCTCTACCCCTTTGATTTATTGGTATCCAGAGGAGCAGCTGAGCATTACTCAGGCCATGACACTCCAACTCAAAAAAAATAAAAGAGATCAAATCAGATCTGAGGCTGAGGTTTTAAAACTGGACTATGGGCTGGGCGTGATGACTCAAGCCTATACTCCCAGCACTTTAGGAGGCCGAGGCGAGGGGATTACCTGAGTCTGTGGATTCGATACCAATCTAGGCAACATGGTGAGACCGCTACAATAAATCAAAAAATTAGCTGGGCATGGTAGCACATGCCTGTAGTTCTGGCTACTTGGAAGGCTGAGGCAGAAGGATCGCTGGAACCCAGCAGGTTGAGGCTGTGGTGGCTGGGAGCAACCACTGCACTCCAGTCTGGGCGACGGAATGAGACTCCAACTCAAAAAAAAAAGAAAGAAAGAAAATTAACATATAAAGTCCAACTATATACATAATTGTGTATCATGAGGTTTCATTTAATAATTAAACACAATTTTATCTTCATTTTTAAAAAATCTTCATGAATATCATTTATAGTGGTTTCAGATTCCCATTGTATAGACATGCCAAAATTTTTAAAAACTATTACCCTTTTGTAGGACATTGGTGTTGTTTTCCAATTTTAAGATTTGAATTAAAATAGCCATTTGTTCCCTCGAATGTGATTATTATGATCATTGTTGTTAAATAGCCACTGCTTTCTGGACAAAGAGATTCTGCCTACTTAGTATTTCATTAGAAGACAGTTTGAGGTATTGATAAGCCAGCTGGGAGTTTCGATCATGTATGTTTACTAAGCTGGCGGCATTACACATTTTATGCTTCTAGCATTTGCCAATCTGTGCAAAGCTGATGGTGTAGTCCTACAGGAAATAGCACGTCCTTTCCTCCTAAAACACAGGCACTACAAGGATGGGAATTCTTTTTTCCAGTCTCTGCTGTCTGCCTATCACCTAGAACAGGGCTCAGCACAGGGTAGGCACCAAACACATGCTTTTTAAAATGTAAGTAAGTGAATATAGTTTCAAGCAGGAATGGGACATAATTACTCCTTAACTTCTGTTCAGTTTTTGCAGAGTGGCTTATGGGAACCATGGAGGTAGTAGATGGTTAGCACAAGCATAGAGATGATAAGAGAAACACTGAAAGAACACAAGGCCTGCCGAGAGGGAAGAGCATGATTCAGGTCAAATATCTGAACAAATATCGGTGTGCTCCTTTAGCTTTTATCTTTATTAAGATTGAAATTTATTCATCAGATCTAAAAGACATCAAGCTCATAGCAAAATGGCTGGAACCAAGCAATGGCCATATGAGGGAAATTTTTCTTAGTGTTGTCAAGGGTGGACTGAACACTCATGTTGAACTCTCTGCTTCCCCAAATCCCAGCAAAATAACAAAAAGTTCATTAAATAAATAAAAGCATTTTAGAGACAAAAAACATAACATTAAGGATGAGGGGCAGGGAAGCCAGGTGTGGTGACTCAAGCCTGTAATCCCAGCACTTTGGGAGGCTGAGGCAAGAGGATTGCCTGAAGCCATAAGTTCGAGACCAGCGTGGGCAATTTGGTGAGACCTCATCTCTACAATAAATCAAAAAATTAGCCAGGCATGTTTGTGCATGCCTGTGGTTCCAGCTACTTGGAAGGCTGAGGTAGAAGGATCACCTGAGCCCAGCAGGTCGAGGCTGCGGTGGCCGGGAGTGTGCCACTGTTCTCCAGCCTGGGGAGCAGAGTGAGACTCTGACTCAAAGATAGTAGTTCACCAAAAGTCTGAGGAAATTCTGGAAAATAAAAACGAAAAAAAAAAAAAGCCAGGCTCGGTGGCTCAGCCTGTAATACC
>NW_007249792.1:0-3363 GCF_000164805.1 Carlito syrichta | reverse complement strand
CAGAGTGGGACTCCAACTCAAAAAAAAAAAAACAAAAACCGAAAAAAATGAGACAAAGGGAGCAAGCAAAGAAGTGAACAACTGCAACCCAAAATTTCACAGGCAGGAAGAATATTTTCCAAAAGAAGTCCAGAGAATTCCCAAGTTCAGAGGCAACATTTGCAAAATCAGTTCAAGGGGGGGGCTATCATTAGTGTAATTACGGTCCTGTAATTACACCTTGATTTTTCAGTCCACAGACAGCATACAGGGCAGTGCTCCCGAAAGATTGAAATGGAGTTGTCCAATACAGGTGTACCATTGTTTGTCTTTTAAACTGTATTTTTACTGCACCTATTCTGTGTTTAGATATTGAATACACAAATACCACTGTGTTACAATTGCCTACAGTATTTTTTTTTTTTTGAATTGGAGTCTCACTCTGTCACCCAGGCTGGAGGGCAGTGGCATGCCTTCCAAGTAGCCGGAACTACAGGGGCGCTCCACCATGCCTGGCTAGTTTTTAATTTGTCGTAGAGACGAGATCTCACTAAGTTGCCCGGGTGGGCCTCAAACCCATGGGCTCAGGCAATGCTCTCGCCTCGGCCTCCCAAACTTACTGGCTGAGCCACCCAAGTCTGGCCTGCCTACAGTATTAAGTATAGTAATATGCCATACAGGCTTGTGGTGTGGAGAAATAACTTATACTATATTGTGTAGGTGTGTACTAGGCTGTACCATCTAGATCTGTGCCCGTGCAAGCTATAATGTTCACAAAATAAGGAAACTGCCCAAGGATGCATATCTCAGAACAGATCTCCATCATTAAGCATAGATGACTGCAGTTAAAGAACTGAGACTGTTGGTTCCTATCCACTCCACTTTTTACTCTCTTTTCCTAGGTTTACGTTTCCAAACTCCATCTATAAACACAGCATAGAAGAGTTGCTTGTAGCCATAAACAATACCAACATTATAAATTTCAAATTTTAAGAAGTAACAAAAATCAGCAAGGCAGACAGTAAGTATCCTAATACCTATAAGTATCCTAATTTCTTCATCTTTCATAATTAGTTGGTAAATATCTTCTAAAATTAATAAGCCAGGAAATCAAAGTAAAATATGTTATTTTAGGTTTAAGAATAACCACCACCACCAAGTAAAAGTCCTTTAAAAATATTCAGTGAGGCCAGGCTCAGTGGCTTGGCCTGTCATCCCAGTACTTTGGGAGGCTGAGGCGAGTGGATTGCCTGAGCCCACGGGTTTGAGACCAGCCCGGACCTTTTATTATAGAGAGGAGGCGAGACCTCCTCTCTACAATAAAATAAAAAAATTAGGCAGGCATGGTAGCACGTGCCTATAATTCTAGCTACTTGGAAGGCTGAGGCAGAAGGATTGCCGGAACCCAGCCTGGGTGACAGAGTGAGACTCAGACTGAAAAAAATAATAATAATGATAATAAGCCAAAAAAACAAAGTGAAATATATTATTTTAGATTGAAGAATAACCACCACAAACAAGTGAAAATCCTTTAAAAAATATTTAGTGGGCTATCGATGAAAATGATCATCTCTAGGAGTGAAACTTGGAATAGGAAGTCAAGGGTCGGGGGAGTCTTACACAGACACACTTGTATAACTTGATTTTTTATGTTTTAATACTCTCTTAATTAAAAATCTAATTTTTAAGTGCTTAGCAAAACATAAGAATATACCCTAAAATGTTAATAGAGATTCTTTTTATTGGTAAGAATTATGGACACAAAAAAATGTGTTTGGTTTTCTACAGTTCTACATTTTTCCAAGTTGTCTATCTCCGTTACTTCTACAGTAGAAAAAAAAATGTCATTAAGCAAATGCCATGATCATGGGTTGGCTGTAAAGTATTATACTTACAAATAGAAAATTTAAAACAATATTTAGATGATGGGAGGAGACTTAAAGAAGCCAAGAAGAAAGGCTGGACTTTGCAGCTACTGGTAGCCAGAGAGGCAGAAGTTGGAATCAAGGTGGAAGCTGAAATTGGCATCAGAAAGAAAGAAATTCTGACTGTCCGCTGGAACCAAAAGTTTGACCAGCCAAGGAGTTTAGTGAGCCATTCCTGGGTTTTTCCCTAGTGTAATCTCTGCTTATCTAGGCTTTTCTGTATAATGGGAACTTCAGATCCATTCTCTTTATCTCTTATTTATCGCAACCAGGTAAAAATCTGACCACCAGGCGGGCTCCGTGGCTCAGCCTGTAATCCTTTGGGAGGCTGAGGTGAGTGGATTGCCTGAGCCTGAGGGTTCGAGACCTGCCTGGGCAACTTGGTGAGACCTCATCTCTACAATAAATCAAAAATTAGCTGGGTGTGGTAGTGCGTGCCTGTAGTTCCAGCTACTTGGAAGGCGGAAGGCTGAGGCGGAAGGATCACCAGAGCCCAGCAGGTCGAGGCTGCGGTGGCCGGGAGTGGCCACTGCACTCCAATCTGGGCGACAAAGTGAGACTTCAACTCAAAAAAAAAAAAAAAAATCTGACCACTATAGGATTAAAAAGAAAATAAAAGGCTGGGCTCAGTGGCTCAGCCTGTCATCCCAGCTCTTTGGGAGGTCAAGGCGAGTGGATTGCCAGAGCCCATGGGTTCAAGACCAGCCTGGGCAACTTGGCGAGACCTCGTCTCTACAATAAGTCAAAAATTAGCCAGGTATAATAGTGCACAACTGTAGTGTCAGTTACTTGGAAGGCTGAGGCAGAAGGCTCACCAAAGTCCAGCAGATCGAAGCTGGGGTGACCATGAGTGTGCCAATGCTTTCCAGCCTGGGCAGCAGGAGTGAGACTCCAACTCAAAAAGAAAACCAAACACAGACTACCAAAACTGTTATAAGAATATTTGGGCCGGGCTCAGTGGCTCAGCCTGTCATCCCAGCACTTTGGGAGGCTGAGGCAAGTGGATCGCCTGAGCCCGCGTGTTCAAGACCAGCCTGGGCAACTTGACGAGACCTCGTCTCTATAATAAATTAAGAAAAAAAGTATTAAAAAATAATATGGGCGACGGGGCAACCCAGAATCTGAAGCCCTCTGCAAGGGAGATCTGCAGTGGGTCTCTGACTTTCACCCCGGGGGGCTGGGGACCCCAGCATCGCAGCCTGCTCTCCAGACAGAGCTCAGCCGTTGCCACTGCAACGACTGGACAGTTTGGCTGCATTGCAAAGAGTCCCGCTGCCGCCGCCGCCACCGCAGCCCCTCTCCCCATCACTGCTGCCGCTGCCGTCGTTGTCACTACCACCACCGTGGCCTCTGGGAGGGGTAGCGCATCACACAACCCGGCCCGAGGAGATCCACAACAAACTGCTTCAGGGAAGATCTGCTGGGATCGCTGCCACCTATCCTGTGTCCAAGACTGTCC
>NW_007249791.1:4516-5772 GCF_000164805.1 Carlito syrichta | reverse complement strand
ATGCTATTGAATGGAATGGAACAGAATGGAATGAAACGGGAAGTCGAGGAATGGAATGGAATGAAATGGGATGGGTTGGAGTGGAAAGCAGAGAAATAGAATGATGGGGAATGAAATGGAATGGAGTGGTATGGAATGGAATGGAGTGGAAGGGATGAATGGAGTGGAAATGAATGGAATGCAATTGAGTGGAGTGCAATAAAATGGAAAGGAATGAAATGGAATGGAACAGAGAGGAATGGAATGGAGTGGAGTTGAATGGTATGGTGTTGAATATAATGGAATGAAACGGAAAGTCGAGGAATGGAATGGAATGAAATGGAATGGGGTGGAGTTGAATGGACAGAAATGGAATGGTGTGAATGGAATGGAATGGAGTGGAATGGGATGGAATGACGTGGAAGGGATCGGAATGCAGTGATATTAATTGGAAATGAATGGAAAGGAATTGAGAGAACAATAGAATGGAAAGGAATGGAATAGAGTGGAGAAGAATGGAATGGAATAGATTGAAAAGGAATGGTGAGGAATACAGGAATGGTAAGGAGAGGAATGGAGAGAAAAGAATAGGAATGGAGAGGAAGGTAATGTACAGGAATGGAATGGAATGGAATAGAAAGGAGTGGAGATGAATGGAATGTAGTGGAGTGGAATGGATTGGAAAGCAAACGAATGGGATGGAGTCGTGAGGAATGGGATATAAAGGAATGGAATGGAATGGAGAGGAATGGAATGGAGAGGATTGGAATGGAGAGGACTGGAGAGCAATGGAATGGAGAGGAATGGATTAGAATGCAATGGAATGGATATTAAGGTAATAAAATGGAATGGAGAGGAAAGGAATGGAATGAAGTGGAATGGAATGGAATAGATTGGAGAGGAATTGGGAGGAATGAAATGGAGAGGAATAGAGAGGAATGGAAGGAATGGATTGGAATGTAATGTAATATAGAAGGATTTAGAGGAATGGAATGGAGAGTAATGTAGAGGAATGAAAAGGAGTGGAATGGAGAGGAATGGAATAGAATGGAATGGAGTTAATGCAAGGGAATGGAGTGGAGAGGAATGGAATGGATTGGAATGAAATGGAATGGAGTGGAATGGAATGGAGTGGAATGGAATGAAAAGAATGGAATGGAATTGAGAGGAGTGCAATAGAAATGAATGGAATGGAATGGAATGGAACGTAGAGGAATGGAATCGAGTAGAGTGGAATGGGATGGTATTGAATGGAATGGAACAGAATGGAATGGAAC
>NW_007249791.1:2994-4260 GCF_000164805.1 Carlito syrichta | reverse complement strand
GGAAAGGAATTGAGCATAGTGCAGTAGAATGTAAAGGAATGGAATGGAATAGAATGGAGAGGAATGGAGAGGAATGGAATAGAATTGATTGGAAAGGAATGGAGAGCAATAGATGAATGGAATGGAGAGGTATGGATATGAAAGGAAAGGAATGGACAGGAATGCAAAGGAGAGGAATGGAATGGAATGGAATGGAAGGAATGGAATGGAATGAAATTTAGAGGATTGAAATATAATGGAGTATAGTGCATTGGAATGTAGTGGAGTGGAATGGATTGGAATGGAATGAAATGAAGTGGTGAGAAATGGGATGTAAAGAATGGAATGGAAGGGAGAGGAATGTAATGGAATAGAATGGAAAGGAATGGAATGGAATGGAGAGAAAAGGAATGGAATGGAATGGATTCGATTGGAATGCAATGAATTCCAGTGGAACGGAACGGAATGGAATGGAAAGGAGAGGAATGGAATGAAAAAGAAAGGACTGGAATGGCCTGGAGAGGAATTGAATGGAGCAGAACTGAATGTTAATGAATGGAATGGAATGGAATGGACTAGAAAGGAGGGCAATGAAACGGAATGGATTTCAGAGTAATGGAGTGGAGAGGAAGGGAATGGAATGCAAAGGAATGGAGAGGGATGTAATGGAATAGGATAGAATGGAGAGGAATGAAATGGAGAGGAAAGGAATGGAATGGATTTCAAGGAATAGAAAGGAGAGAAATGGAATGGAATGGAGTGCAATGGAATGGAAAGGAATGAAAAGGAATGGAATGGAGTTAATATAATTAAATGGAGAGACAGAAATGGAATGGAGAAGAGTTTAATGGAATGGAGTGGAATGGAGAGGAAAGGAATGGAATGGAATGGAGTGGAATGGAATGTAATGGAATGGTATGGATTGGAAAGGAACAGAAAGGATTGGAACGGAATGTTGAGGAAAGGAATGGAATGAACCTGAGAGGAATGGAGTTGAAAGGACAGCAATGGAATGGAGAAGAATGGAATGGGATGGAGTGGAATGGAATGGAGAGCAATGGAATCTAATAGAATTTAATGGAATGTAATTGAGAGGACTGCAATGGGATGGAAGGGAATGGAATGGAATGGTGAGGAACGAAATGGAATGGAGTAAAGAATAATGAAATAGAAAGAAATGGAATGGAATGGAATGGAATGGAATGGAATGGATTGGAATGGAATGGAAAGGAATGGAATGGCGAGGTATGGAATGGTTAGAATGGAAAGGAAAGGAATGGAATGGAG
>NW_007249791.1:0-2974 GCF_000164805.1 Carlito syrichta | reverse complement strand
GAGAGAAATGGATACGAAAGGAAAGGAATGGACAGGAATGCAAAGGACAGGAATGGAATGGAATGGAATGGAATGGAATGGAATGGAATGGAATGAAATTTAGAGGATTGAAATATAATGGAGTGTAGTGCAATGGAATGTAGTGGAGTGGAATGGATTGGAATGGAATGGAATGGAATGAAGTGGTGAGAAATGGGATGTAAAGGAAGGAAATGGAAGGGAGAGGAATGGAATGGAATAGAATGGAATGGAATGGAGAATAAAGGAATGGAATAGAATGGAGTCGATTGGAATGCAATGAAGTGCAGTGGAACGAACGGAAAGGAATGGAATGGAGAGGAATGGAATGAAAAAGAATGGAATGGAATGGAGAGGAATGGAATGGAGCGGAATTGAATGTTAATGAATGGAATGAATGGAATTGAATGGAAAGGGGGGCAATGGAACGGAATGAATTTCAGAGGAATGGAGTGGAGAGGAATGCAATGGAATGCAAAGGAATGGAGAGGGATGTAATGGAATAGGATAGAATGGAGAGGAATGAAATGGAGAGGAAAGGAATGGAATGAATTTCACAGGAATAGAATGGCGAGAAATGGAATGGAATAGAGTGCAATGGAATGGAAAGGAATGGAAAGGAATGGAATGGAGTTAATATAATTAAATGGAGAGAGAGGAATGGATTGGAGAAGAGTTTAATGAAATGGAATGTAATGGAGAGGAATGGAATGGAATGGAGTGGAATGGAATGGAATGTAGTGGAATGGAATTGAAGGTAGTGGAATGGAATGGTATGGATTGGAAAGGAACAGAATTTAATGGAATGGAATTTTGAGGAAATCAATGGAATGAAACTGAAAGGAATGGAGTTGAAAGAAGAGGAATGGAATGGAGAGAAATGGAATGGGTTGGAGTGGAATGGAATGGAGAGCAATGGAATTTAGTAGAATTTAATGGAATGGAATTGAGTGGACTGCAATGGGATGGAATGAAATGGAATAGAGAATAATGAAATAGAAAGAAATGGAATGGAGAGGAATGGAATGGAATGGAATGGCTTGTTATGGAATGGAATGGAAAGGAATGGAATGGAATTGAGAGAAATGGAAAAGAACGGAATGCGGAGGAATGGAATTGAGTGGAGAGGAATTGAATTGAATTGAATGGAATGGATTAGAAAGGAATGGAATGGAAAGTCAAGGGATGGAATTGACTGAAACTGTATGGAATGGAGGTGAATGGTGAGGAATGGTATGGAGAGGCATGGAATGGAATTGAGTGGAATGGAAAGGAATGGAGTGGAATGGAATGGAATGGAGTGTAGTGGTATGGAATGTAGTGGAGTGGAATGGATTGGATTGGAATGGAATGGAATGGAGTTGATGGAATGGAGAGGAAGGGAATGTAAAGAATGGAGTTGAAGGGAGTAGACTGGTATGGAATAGAATGGAGTGGATTAGAATGGAGAGGAAAGTAATGGAATGGAATGGAGTGGAGAGGAAAGGAATGGAATGAAAGGAATGAAGTGGAGTGGAAAGGCATGGAATGGAATGGAATGGAGAGAAATGGAATGGAATAGAATGGAATGGAATGGAATGTAAAGGAATGGAATATAATGGAATGGAGAAGAATGAAAGGTTATTGAATGTAATGGAATGGAGGGGAAAGTACTGGAATGGATTGAAAAGGAATGTAGTGGCGAGTAATGGAATGGGATGGAATGGGATGGATAGGAATGAAATGTTAATGAATGGAATGGAATGGAGTGGAACGGAAGGGAGGGGAATGTAATGGAATGACTGAGAAGGAATGGAGGGGCGAGTAAAGTAATAGAAATGAATGGGATGGAAAGGCATGGAAAGGAATGGAATGGAATGGAATGGAGAGGAAAGGAATGGAATGGATAGCAGAGGAATAGAATGGAGAGGTATGGAATGGAGTGGAATGTAGTGGAATCGAATGGAAAGTAATGGAATGGAAAGGAAGGAATAGAGTTAATATATTGAAATTGAGGGGAGAGGAATGGAATGGAGAGATATGTATTGCAATGGAATGGAATGGAGAGGAATGGAAATGAAAGGAATTGAGTGGAATGGAAAGGAGTGGAGTGGAATGGTATGGTGTTGATTGGATTGGAAAAAAATGGAATGAAACGAATGTTGAGGAAAGGAATGGAATAAAATTGAATGGGATGAAGTAGAAAGGAGAAGAATGGAATGCAGAGGAATAGAATTGATTGGAGTGGAATAGAATGGAGTGGAGTGGATTGGAATGGAATATAAAGGATTGGAATTGAGTGGATTGAAATGGAATGGAATGAATGGAACGGAGAGGAATGGAATGAAACGGAAAAGAATGGAAAGCAATGGATAGGAATAGAGAGGTATGGTATGGAGAGAAAAGGAGAGGAATGGAGAGGAATGGAATGTTATGGAACGGAGTGTAATGGAATGGAGCAGAATCGAATGGAATGAAAGGGATTGGAATGGAACAGCGAGGATTGGATTGGAATGGAATGGAGAGTAATGGAATACAATGGAATGCAATGGAGAGTAGGGGAATGAAATGGAAAGGAATAGAACGGTCATAAATGGAATGGAAAAGAATGGAATGGAATAGAATGGAATGGAGAGAAATGGAATGGAATGGTATGGAACGAAATGGGATGCAATAGAGAGTAATGGAATGGAATGAATTGAAAAGGAATAGAATGGAGACGAATGAAATAGAGTGAGGTGGAAAGGAGTCAAATGGAATGCAAAGGAGAAGAATGGAATGGAATGTAGTGGAGTGGAATGGAATGTAAAGGAATGGAATGGATCGGAGAGGAATGGAATGGAACAGAATGGAATGGAATGATATGGAAAGAAAAGAAATGGAATGGAATGGAGTGGATTGGAGTGGAATGGAGTGGAGTGGAAAGGAATGGAATGGAACGGAATGGTATGGATAGGAATGCAAAAGGAATGGAATG
>NW_007249790.1:372174-384008 GCF_000164805.1 Carlito syrichta | reverse complement strand
CCCCCCTTTTTTTTTTTTTTAAGTCAGGGTCACACTCTGTTCCCCAGGCTGGAGGGCAGTGTGGCATGATCATGCTCACCACAACCTCAACCTCCTGGGCTCCAGTGATTCTCTTGTCTCAGCCTCCCAAGTAACTGGGACTACAGGCATGCACCACCACACCCGGCTAGTTCGTTTCTCGTTTTTGGAGCTGAGGTCTCACCATGTTATCCAGGCTGGTCTCAAACTTCTGGCCTCAAGCAATCCTCCCGCCACCGCCTCCCAAAGTGCTGGGATTACAGGCATGAGCCACCGTGCCCCGCCATTCTACCTCATTTTATTGAGACCATCGAAATGAAGATACAGCCACCTTAGAATGTTGATGAGACTCCCCTGCTATCTGGACGAGTGTCTCAAAACCGATGCCACTCTTCCACAGGAGGCCTACATGCCACACTTGTGCCACCACCATGTTGCTAATAATCCTTGAGGAGTTCCAGCACATCATGCAAGTATTCGACACCAACGTCGATGCGTGGTGGAAAACAGCCTTTGCTATCACTTCCGCTAAAGGCACGGGTCAAAGTTACCTCATGTGGTGTTGAGGAAAGCAGACGTTGCCCTCACCAAGAGAGCAGGAGAACCCCCCGAGGAGGAGGTGGAACGTGAGGTCACCGTGATGCAGATTCCACGCCAGTCAAGATCCCAGACTGGTTCTCAAACAGACAGAAGAATGGAAAGGATGGAAAATACAGCCAGACCTTGGCCAGTGGTCTGGACAACAAACTCTGTGACGATCCAGAGAGACAGGAGGATTTGGGTCCACAGAGGGCTACGCCACTTCTGGGGCTTCACGTCCAAGGCCAGCACACCAAGGCCAATGGGCGCTGTGGCTGTACTTTATTCTTTATATCAAGAAGAAATAAAGTCTGTTTGTTGTTTTTGAGTAGAGGTCTCCTCTCGCCCAGGCTGGAGTGCAGTGGCACACTCGTGGCCACCGCAGCCCCTACCTGCCGGGTTCAGGCAATCCTTCCGTCTAGCTGGAACTACAGGCATGCATCACCATGCCCAGCTAATTTTTGATGTATTGTAGAGATGAGGTCTCGCCAACTGCACAGGCTGGTCTCGAACCCCTGGGCTCATGCAGCCCTTTCACCCCTGCCTCCCAAAGTGGTGGGACTGCAGGCATGAGTCACTATACACAGACACACACAACAAAAATTACACGGCCCACATTGCCCTTTGTGTTTGCAACAGTGTTTTGGGCCAGATAATATTAAAATACTCGGGTTCTTTTACAGGCCAAATGGAAGACAAATGATGTTAAGGCTACATGAACCATCACACGGCATCCAGGAGACTAGGCCGGCTAAATACAAAGAAACTGCATGTAGGCAGTGAGCTTCATTAGTCACATTTCAAGAAGGAGCTTAATTTCAACCAGACACCATTTGTTACGTTTAATCGGCATTAATGGCAATGCATTGTTTTCTCATTTTCTTTTTTTTTTTTTTTTTTGAGTTGGAGTCTCACTCTGTCACTCAGACTGGAGTGCAGTGGCCACTCCTGGCCACTGCAGCCTCTACCTGCTGGGCTCCGGCGATCCTTCCACCTCAGCCTTCCAAGTAGCTGGAACAACAGGCGCACGCTACCATGCCTGGCTTACTTTTGATTTATTGTAGAGATGAGGTCTCACCAAGTTGCCTAGGTGGGTCTTGAACCCACAGGCTCAGGCAATCCACTCACCTCAGCCTCCCAAGGTGCAGGATTACAGGCTGAGCCACCGAGCCTGGCTTCTCATTTTCTTTCTAGTCATTTTGTCTGTAAGTTTATTAATTTATAGTTGTGTAAGAACTATCAGCATATAGATCTAGTTTTATGCATATATATAGCGCCATATTTTAATATAAGTCATTCTGAGGATCTACAAAAACAATCTTTTTTCAGTGGAAAAGAGTTTCTATGTTACTGGTTTAGGAAACACTGTTTAGATGTTAGGACTCCCATAGCTGCTACCTGTCCTACCACATTGGTTTAAAGTCAAATTTGCAGCCATCTCTAGCAATGTTAGGATTTGAAGTATTATGTTTTCTCATATTTACCTTAATTCTGTACAATTTCTTATGCTTATTCTCTTTTATCTCATTTTCCTCAACTATAATCAGTACTTTTTATTATGCTATATTTTATATACTTTTTAGGTCTTTTCTTTCATTAAAACAACGTACAGTCAATCGATAGCTTATTTTATTTTTTATTTTTTGAGTTTGTTGCTCAGGCTTGTCTTGAACTCTTGGCCTTAAGCAATCCTCCCACCTCAGCCTTCCAAGTGCTGGGATTACAGGTGTGAGCCACTGTGTCCAGCCTATTTTATGTATCTTGGATGGCTGCTAATAAAACTTAATCCACCTCAAAAACCGGGTCGATGGGGTGTCTGCTTTCTCTCTTGGAAAAAATACCAGTGTCCTGTGGCGGCCAAAGGGCACCTTGAGTCGTGCCCTGCGTATCCGTTTACTCTGAAGGGTAATCATCCAGTTATTTTTAAAAGTAAATTTTGGAGCACTGACTCCTGGGCAGCAGGATACAAACATGCTACTATCCTACACGTCACAACGCAAAATGCTAATTTTTCATGTTCTTGAGATTAAGGAATACAGAAAGAATGGTCTCTGGAAGAGACCGAAATTCTGTTTTCTAGAGTTTCTCCTCTAGTCCAGCTTCGCTGGCTCCCAGGTCACAATACCCTTCCTTTTCTTCCAACGCGGGTAACGAAGGGGGTTTCTGCACAGCACGCAGCAACCGGCATACGGGTACGAGGGCCCAGGGACAGCCACAGGTGCGCCGTCCTTGGCGTGAAGGCCGGCGGGGTCCCCGGCGCGACCACGCGGCCCCGAGCGCGCCCTCCTGCCGAGGCGCGTTCGGGCCCGAGCGTCGTCCGGCCCCTTCCGGAGCCCCCGCCGCCCAGAGCCGCGTCTGCCGCTGGACCTTGAGCCCCGCGCGCGCCGGCCTAAAGCCGCTCGGCTGCGCGCTTCGGCCGACGCGCCGGCCGTGTGGCCCGAAGGCAAACAGCGGCTGCGTCCTCCCGACGGGTGCCTTGGATCTTAAGACTCCCGTTCCCTGCTTTGTTTTGGTTTTGCTGTAGGAGATAAGCTGCCTCCTGCCGAGTCTGCCAGACGGAGTGGCGTTGGGGCGATTAGAAATCGATTTACTGAGGTGAGAATGAGCGATTTCTTCCCTTTCTCTCTACTTTGGTGTGACCGTCCTGCCTTTGATCGGTCTTGGGAGCAGGCCGAGGCAGCAAGCGACTGAGTTGGGAATGTTCCACAACTGCTTCCTTGTTTCTTCTGACTCTGCAAGAAAATATTTTTGCCCGGAAAGTATTGTAGCTCATGAACTCAGCAAAAAACAATCTGGCTAAAAACTTGAGGTGTGTAAGGCCCTGCGCGGTGGCTCAAGCCCGTAGTCCCAAGACTTTGGGAGGCCAAGGCAAGAGGATTGCCTGAGCCTGGGGGTTCGAGACCAGCCTGGGCAACTTGGGAGACCCCGTCTCTACAATATATCAAAAAATTAGCTGGGCCTGGTAGCACGTGCCTTTAGTTCTGGCTCCTTGGAAGGATCACCTGAGCCCAGCAGGTTGATGCAGGGGTGGCAGTGAGAATGCCCCTGCACTCTTGGCCTGGGCGACAGAGTGAGACTCTGACTAAAAAAAAAAAAATAGGGTTAAATTATTATTCCAGGTTTGTTTTCTGGAATTGCACAGGTATGTCAGGAGATTAGATTCATCTGCTCTCTGACTGACTTCTGAAGTTGGAATTGGGGTGGAGACAAAAATCCGAGGGTAAGGGCACAGAAATCCTCTGGGTAGGGCCTAACGCCCATCTATGGAAACCAAATTCAGAAGAAATATAATTATGTCCCACATTGCAGTAACACTAAAGCTTCACTTTTGTAGTTAAAAGATGGTAAAGATTTCATGGCTCAGTGCGTGAGGAAAACCTGAAATGTTTCCATTATGCATTGTGAGATGTGCAAATATTATTGCAGAAAATCTGACTGCTTTAACTGAGAAAGAAATAGTGAACTAAAAAGACTCACTCGGTCTTGACATTTTAAGTCGCAGATACGGCCTTCTAGTAACTACCTGCCATCAGGGAAACATAGGCAAGTCATTAAGTGTTGCATAATAATGCCATGAAAGTGTAGTATTGAGACCAAGATAAGTTCACTACCTCTTTTTTGCTTTGTTGTAAACCAAGGACAAGTGTGACAGTGGGATCAAGCATGACTGAATCATAGGCTTTCCACTGTACTATAAGGTGTACTTGAAATTACAGATGGGAGGCAATTGACTCATCCATGCCAGGCTGTTCACTTCTTTTATATTAGTTGAGTTCCAGAAGTTTCCCCAATAATGGTCTAGGGAACTTCCTAAACAAGAGTAAGCAGGATTTTAGAATTGCAAATTTGGGAAGTGAAAATGGGCCTTGGAGTTGAGAATATATCCTGTCTTGTCACAAGAAGCTGAGGCTTACTGTTTACGGTTCATTAAGTTTTTAATTTGAAGGCCAAATTACCTTGGCCCAGGATTTCAAAAAAGACTGTTTTAGACCTCTCACATAATGTTTTTAAAGCCAATTCTTCTGACTTTTCCAGTTCTCCACTCTAACTTAGGGGGGATAAAAGTGATTTGCAGTTGTGTTGCTAGGGGGAAAATGTTTCTGTTAGAGTATCTTAGCTGGCTCAGGGCTTCTGCCTCCCAGAAATAAGCACATGGCCTTCCTTTTAGCTTCTTACAAAGAGTCCACCCTTGCCCTCTCTGGGGATCAGATTTATATTTACTAGCCATACCCAATTCCTTAAAGCGATTCTTCTTTCTCTGTCACACCCACTAGCAGCTTACCTTGGCCTGAACAACCAGAGTAACAGTCCAGGAGTCAGGATACTGAGGAACTTGGCAGGACATGTTTGAGTCCTGGGCAGTGGCCCTTCTAATATGTAGATTCTCTAGTTGAAAAATTACTTGCGGGGCACGGTGGCTCATTCATGCCTGTCATCCCAGCACTTTGGGATGCAGAGGCAAAAGGTTCAAGACTAGCCTGGGCAGCTTGGTGAGACTTTGCTTCTACAACGAACCAAAAAATTAGCCGGGCATGGTGGCGCATGCCTGTGGCTCCAGCTACATGGAAGGCTGAGGCAGGAGGCTCACCTGAGCCCAGCAGGTTGAAACTGTGGTGGCCGTGAGCATGCCACTGCACTCCAGCCTGGACAACACCGAGTTCCTACTCAAAAAGAAAAACCACTTTTATATTTAGCTCCACTTCTCCAATGTCTATGTTCTCTCCAAGAAAATATAGTTCCACCAGGAGTTCTTCACCTCATTTTAAAGTCTACCTGAGTATGGGTCACAAGAACCAATTGAGTCTCTTCAGGGATGGTTATTTTAATGAAAATAGCCTCTTAAAAGAGGGGATATGCTAGCATTCATCATTCTGCTTATGTTGGGCGCCCAGAGAGAAGTATTCAAATAAACATGATAGTGTAGAAATAATCTCATTTCATTTCATAAGACAAACCAGTAGCCGAGAAGAATGATTGTATTATTAAGGGCATGTTACGGGGTCAGGCTCCCCTGCATTCCAGATAGGTGGTCTTAGGAAAGCTATTTTTAGCTGAGCTCAGTGGCTCAGCCTGTAATCCTGCGCCTTTGGGAGGCTGAGGTGAGTGGATTGCCTGAGCCCACGGGTTCGAAACCCGCCTGGGCAACTTGGTGAGACATCTCTACAATAAATCAAAAAATTAGCCGAGCGTGGTAGCGCACGCCTGTAATTCCAGCTACTTGGAAGGCTGAGGCGGAAGGATCGCCGGAGCCCAGCAGGTCGAGGCTGCGGTGGCCGGGAGCGGCCACTGCACTCCAGCCTGGGCGACAGAGTGAGACTCCAACTCAAAAAAAAAAAAAGAAAGCTATTTTTTAAAAGAAGAATATATTAAAAAACAAAAAGTAAAATGGATAAATTCTATTCTAGAGGATTGTTCTGAGGGCTGACTCAGAAACCACATGTGAAACATAACAATGCTTTATACAGAGAAGGTGCTCAATTCTAATGAGAAATACAATGTTGTTACTTGCTTTTTATGAACTTGTGCTATTACAAATTGTCCTTTTGGTAGTCACCAAATTGTTTACATTTTGTTTCTACTTTATAATGAAATAAATGACAAGGCGTATGTTTTATCTTTTTTCTTTTTAGGTTTATTGAAGTCAAAATGTCTAAAAAAATCAATGGCGGTTCTGTGGTAGAGATGCAAGGAGATGAAATGACACGAATCATTTGGGACTTGATTAAGGAAAAACTCATTTTTCCCTATGTGGAACTGGATCTCCACAGGTAAATCAATTACCCCTCCTACCGCAGACTCTGAAAGCATCATCTGGCCAGGTGTGGCACACCCCTGTAGTCCCAGCTATCCCAGAGGTGGAAGGATTCCTTAAGACTAGGAGTTCCTTAGCATCAATCAGCATTCCTAATCTCAAACCAGGCAAAGCGGGAACTAAAGGGAGACCCAAACTTTCCCTGTAGGATGACCACTTGTATACCTAATCCTGAATTGCACTCCATATTTAAAATAAAAAAAAGACTAGGAGTTCAAGTCCAATTTCTCAATAAATAGATAAGTAAAGTATAATCTTAATCATTTCAAGGTGCAGCTGGTTTCATTACACAGATGTAGCTGTGTTGACTCTTCCATTTTAATTTTAACATATAGCCAGGAAAATTGGATTTATCGTTATTTAGAAGTCAAGAATTATAAAGGGGCCAGGCACGGAGGCTCACGCCGGTCATCCCAGCACTTTGGGAAGCAGAGGCGAGAGGATTACCTGAGCCTATGGGTTCAAGACCAGCCTGGGCAACATGGTGAGACCTTGTCTCTACAGTGAATCAAAAAACTAGCCTGGCATGGTGGTACACACCTGTGGTTCCAGCTACTTGAAAGGCTGAGGCAGGAGGATCGCTTGAGCCCAACAGGTCAAGGCTGCAGTGGCCGTGAGCATGCCACTGCACTCCAGCCTGGATGAAAGAGTGAGACTCCAACTCAAAAATGTTATAGGCTGGATGTGGTGGCTCAAGCCTGTCATCCCAGCACTTTGGGAGGCCGAGGTGAGAAGATTGCCTGAGCCCAGGGGTCTGAGACCAGCCTGGGCAACTTGGCGAGACTTTGTTTCTACAATAAATCAAAAAATTTGCGGGGCGTAGTAGCACACGCCTGTAGTTCCAGCTACTTGGAAGGCTGAGGCGGAAGGATCGCTGGAGCCCAGCCGGTCGACGCTGGGGTGGCCGTGAGCATGCCCCTGCACTCCAGCCTGGGCGACGGAATGAGATTTCAACTCAAAAAAAAAAAAAATTATCAAGGGAACAGTGTGAGTTTGGGTACTTGTAGCCGTTTGTTTCCAGTAAAGGTTTTATTTGCTATAAAGCAGTGGCCGAAAGTAACAGGATGCAGGATACATTATCTGTGAAAGAGAAAATAACAGGGATAAAAGCAGCCATCAACTAAACACAGTTTTGTTGTCAGCACAGTTTTGTCCTTTGAAGCTCAGTTTTCTGTCACTCGACTTAATGGGCCTTTTTCGCTTTTCGTGTCTTGCCTTTGCCCTTTACATACAATTGTAGCACAGAAAGAACCCTTGAAGTTACTTAACTGAACCCTTGCATCCCAGCAGACGTTCCACTAAATCATGTGTCCCTTTGCCCTGTGTTTAAAGTGTCTGGGTGCCGATGTAAAAGTCTGTGTAGTACTTTCGTTTTTTCCTTGTGATTTTCATAAACTTGTTCCTGCCATTTATACCTTTGAGCTAGGCAGAGACAATCGTTAAAAGAGTAGAGCAGCTGAAGGCCGGCGTGTTCCAATGTTGAGCAACAACGCATTTCAGCCAAACTGTTGGCAACGCCTAAGTATGTTTGCCACAACCCAAAGTTATTCCCCAGAATGTGTCCTGAGGACCTTTATTTGCTTGCATGGAGACATTTAGTTGACATAGGGTCATCAAACACCTGAGCTGTTAATAATGTCTGTCTTGCGACCATAATAGGATGTAAATACTTGCAGAGGTCACCCAGGCATAGGAAGTGAGGCATAGTCTTCCAAGAAGCATTTAGGAACTCTCTCCTGTTTCAGAACTTTACATGACAATAAGTAAACTTGCTGGATTCTTGCTGGTATCATGGCTGCAAAGATGCTTTGCATCTTCTTAGCCTAGAAGCATAAGGAGTTTTAAAGGGGGAGTCACTATCCCTGGGAGGAAAAGCGTCAGAGGCTGCAGACTAAAGAATTTTTGAAGGCTCAAACAAGTCTGAAGTTGTTGCAATGTTGTTATTGGTGGTTGTGTTTGTTTTCTGAGTCAGAGTCTCACTGTCACGCAGGCTGGAGGGCAGTGGCATGTTCATGGCCACCGCAGCGTTGACCTGCTAGGCTCAGGCGATCCTTCCACCTCAGCCTTCCAAGTAGCCAGAACTACAGGCATGTGCCACCACACTCCGCTAATTTTTTGATTTATTGTAGAGATGAGGTCTTGCCAACTTGCCCAGGCTGGTCTCAAACCCCTGGGCTCAGGCAATCCTCTCACCTCCGCCTCCCAAAGTGCTGGGATTACAGGCATGAGCCACCACGCCCACCACACCTGGCCTGTTATTATATGACTGTTTATTTTTGAGGGGAGTGAAGTAATTTGTTTTACCTAGGATAGACAGTGGTCCAGACAATTTATTCCTTCTTTCCTCAAATGTTAAGAGGAATAACAGCCAGTAATTTGCTGTAGATTCTTCTGGTGAGAAATGGTTCCCAGCAACATGAGCACTGCTAGCCTCACTTCTTGTTAGAGTCGGTATTAGACATTTGTAAATATTCAGCATTTCCTGTGCAAGAGGATAAGAGAGGCTATGACTTTGTTCGATTTATGTAAATTATCTAGACCGGGCACGGTGGCTCACCTGAAATCCCTGCACTTAGGGAGGCCGAGGCAAGAGGATTGCTTAAGCCCAGGAGTTGGAGACAAGTCTGGCCAACGTAGTGAGACCTTGTCTCTACAAAAATAAAAAAAATAACCCCGACATCACGCATTTTTGACATCGGCTGTCACATCTATACCTCCTGCCACTTTAATGCCAAAATACAAGAAATTCTTTAAGCCCTCCCTCTTTATTTTTATTTTTTTACTTTCGTTTTCTGAGTCGGAGTCTCACTCTGTTGCCCAGGCTGGGGTGCTGTGACACGCTCGCGGCCACCGCAGCCCCGACCTGTAGACTCAGGCAGTCCTTCGGCCTCAACCCTCCAGGTAGCTGCAACAATAGGCACACACCACCACACCTGGCTAGTTTTTTGATTTATTGTAGAGACGAGGTGTCACCAGTTGCCTAGGCTGGTCTTGAACCCCTAGACTCAAAAACAGTCCTCTCACCGCCATCCCCCAAAGTGCTGGGATTACAGACTTGAGCCACCGTGCCTGGCCCCTGTCTTTATTTTTAAAGCACAATCTTTGCTGAGGGAAAATGAAGGTGGTACTGAGGCTTACACCTCATTGTGCTAGTTATATGGAGGGAGACCAGGCCAAAGGGTTGTTCTTGGGCTATATTGTCTATATGATGAAACACCAGAGGCAAAGGGCAGAGTTCGATGATTTCCATTCAGGCTCTTGCTAGGCAGTCTTTTACTGCAGTGTGAAGAGGCGTGGCCCAGCCATCCAGCCTCTCTTAGTTCCTCTGGCAGCCATCTTCTGTGTTTAGGGTGCGTGAGTGCTAAAACTTGGCTGATTGCAGTGTATTGAGAGCCTTCACTTTATGCACCTTGAACTCTGCATGCCATAACTGTGCTCAGAGTTTATAACTTACTGGTTTGCCTGAAAAGTTGCGCTTCTGATTTTTCTCTCCCAAGCTATGACTTAGGCATAGAGAATCGTGATGCCACCAGTGACCAAGTCACCAAGGAGGCGGCAGAAGCTATAAAGAAGTACAACGTTGGTGTCAAGTGTGCGACTATCACCCCCGATGAGAAGAGGGTTGAGGAGTTCAAGCTGAAACACATGTGGAAATCGCCGAACGGCACCATCCGAAACATTCTGGGTGGCACTGTCTTCAGGGAAGCCATTATCTGTAAAAACATCCCCCGGCTTGTGAGTGGGTGGGTAAAGCCCATCATCATAGGTCGCCATGCTTATGGGGATCAAGTAAGTCATTTAGACATAATTTGATTTTCCGCGTTCTGTTTCCATGGCCCAGAAGTTCCAATTTATGGGTTTTTTATTCTTTTGGCATCTACACCCATTAAGCAAGGTGCAAAATTGAGAAATTCCTATATGTATAACTATATATATAACACACATTTAGAGGCAAATACAGGTATATTTACAGATAGACACCCATCTCAACACTTATGACTTTTTCCTCGCAAGTTTTTTCCTTTATTCTTTTATTAGGTCATACCATATCATACTGGCATTTTTGTGCTAGTAATTTCATATGATTCAACCAGATTAGTGGTTTTCTTTTTTGAGTCGGAGTCTCACTGTGTCGCCCAGGCTGGAGTGCAGTGGCATGCTCATGGCCACCGCACCCTCGACCTGCTGGACTCAGGAGATCCTTCTGCCTCAGCCTTCCAAGTTGCTGGGACTACAGGCAGGTGCCACCACACCTGGCTAATTTTTTGACTTATTGTAGAGATGAGGTCTCGCCAAGTTGCCCAAGCTGGTCTCGTACCCCTGGGCTCAGGCAGTCCTCTCGCCTCTGTCTCTCAGTGTGCTGAGTTCGGGCATGAGCCGCACAGACTCGGACCACTGGTTTTCAGCCCTGGCTGCACAGTAGGCCCCCCTCATGAGTTTTTTGGTGGTTTTGCTTTGTTTTACTTTGTTGTCTGTTTCTTTGTTTTCATTTCAGTGCCTGTGTCCCACCCTGCACAAGCGGAAATCTGAATTCTGTGGGGTTTAGGAATTTTAAAGCTCTCCAGGCGATTCTTTTTTTTTTTCTTTCTTTTTGAGTTGGAGTCTCACTCTGTGGCCCAGACTGGAGGGCAGTGGCCGCTCCTGGCACCGCAGCCTCGATCTGCTGGGCTCCGGCGATCCTTCGGCCTCAGTCTTCTAAGTAGCTGGAACTACAGGCACACGTTACCACGCCCGGCTCATTTTGCTTTATTGTAGAGATGAGGTCTCGCCAAGTTGCCCAGGCGGGTCTCAAACCCACGGGCTCAGGCAATCCACTCACCTCAGCCTCCCAAAGTGCTGGGATTACAGGCTGAGCTACTGAGCCCGGCCTCTCCAGGCGATTCTAATGGGCAAAGTTGAGGACACCAAAGATTATATTAAACATGGTCACTTCATGCATAAGGAAGACTTGGCTCAGTAGTTGAAAGCATTCTCCTTAAAGCGTTCCTTCCTGCTTAGGAAAAAGAGTAGTTTCTGTACCTCTGCCAGTACGCTCCTTGCCACATAAGCAGAAAAGCTGCCAACTAAGCAAAATCAAATTGGGTTGAAACTGAGGTTTCAGACTTTCATTGGAAGTAGCTGATGTCTTAACCTTCAAACTAGAAATCTCTGGTGCTGAAGTCCAGAGGCTTCGATGTAGCCATCCTTGAAGACTGGTTATGGTAGGTGGTTGGTTCAGTCCTTGAGGGGTCAGTTAACCTTGTTCTTCCATGTGGCTTAAACTGTCCCTTCGTCCTGGCCAGTCCCTCCACAGATACCTCCCAGAGGCCCCAAGGGAATGTAGATGGTAGTGTGTAAATCGCTGATCCTGTGGATATCGCCCTTGGTTCTTACTGGGTTCCGTGGTGCCTTCTTGTTTGTCCTTTTACTTTTTTTTTTTTTTTTT